>NW_023270854.1:3010436-3090487 GCF_011800145.1 Mirounga leonina | reverse complement strand
GTCATTTCTCCATCTTTAAAGTGAAAGCATGGAGCCCAAGGATTGCCAGGACGTTTTTGGTTTCCTATTTAAAATGAGACTGCAGCAAACTCTGGTATATACAGTTAGCCAAGTGTGTTTGGATTAAACACATCTTCACGAGGTTGAGTCTTCCAGTTAATGGACAAAGTCATCTCTCCATTTGTTCAGATCTTTGATTTCTTTCATCAGCATTTTGTGGTTTTCAGCGTACAAGGCCTAGACACGTTTTGTGAGATTTACACCTAAGTGTCTGATTGGTTTTGGAGTTATTATAAATGGTACTGTATTTGCAATTTTGGCTTCCACTTCTTCACTGTAATAGGAATTTTGTGCACTGATTTTGTATTCTGTGAATCTGCTGATTTAACTTATTAGTTCCCAGGAAGGTACATAAGAGGTTGTTTCTTTGTTTGCAAATTCCTTGAGATTTTCTATCTAGACCATCATGTTTTCTTGCAAACAGGAACAGATTTATTTTTACTTTCTGATCTGCACGCATTATTATTTCCTTTTCTTTCCTTATTGTGATGGCTGGAATTTGCAGCACTATGTTGAGTAATTGTGATGAGAGTGAACATCCTTACTTCTCAAGTTTGGGGGAAAGCATTTACATTGGGCATGATGCTCGCTATGGCGTTCTGTAGATGCTGTCTATCAAAATGAAGACATCCCCTCTATTTCTAACTTGCTGAGAATTTCTTTTTATCAGGAATGAGTATTGAATTTCATCAAATGCTTTTCCTGCCTCAAAAGGTATAATCATGTGATTTTTTTTTTTTTTCTTAACGTGTTAATACAGTAGATCACATTCATTGAGTTTTGAATATTGAACCAGTCAAGCATGTCTGGAGTAAGTCCCATCAGGTCATGGTGTATAATCCCCTTTATATATTGCTGAATTCCATTTCCTAATTTTTTTTCATTTCCTAATAGTTTGATAATGATTTTCTTTATCTATATTCATGATAAGATCTGTATATGAAGTTTATAGTTTCCTCCCTCCCTCCCTCCCTTCCTCCCTTCTTTCCCTCATTCCCTCCCTCTTCCTTCCTTCCTTTCTTCCTTCCTTCCTTTCTTCCTTCCTTCTTTCCTTCCTTCCTTTCTTCCTTCCTTCCTTCTTTCCTTCCTTCTTTTCTTTTTTTTTTTTTCTGCCTTTGTTTAGTTTTGGTGTCAGGTCATTCTGGCTTCATAAAATAAATTGGGAAGTATTCCCCTACCTTCTGTTTCTTTGAAGAGGTTATGTAGAATTGGTGTTAATTTTTTTTAAATTTTTTGTAGACTTCTCCAGTGACATGGATTCTTTCCTCTGTCCCATTCACTCTGCTTTTGAGCCAACTCACTGAGTTTTTATTTTGGTTAATGTATTTTGCAGTTTTAAAGTTTTGGTGATTCTTCTTTATAGCTTCTGTTTTTGTTGAGATGTGTGTTCATTTGCTGAAATTTTCTATTATTTTGTCTATTATAGGCATATTTGTAGTCACTCTTTGAAGAACTTTTATGATGGCTGCTTTAAATTCTATCAGATAATCCTAATACTTCTGTAATCTCTGTGTTGCCATCTGTTATTATCTTTTTTTACTCTAATTGAGATTTTCCTAGTTCTTAGCATAGTGAGTGATTTTTTTTTTCTTGTTGTAATTTGGGCATTTAGGGTATCATATGATGAGACTATGAATCTGATTCCGACTTTCTGTTTTAGGTAGCTTCTCCTGTCCTTGCTCTGGCAGGGGCTGATACCAGCCTGGACGGGAGGAACAGGAGCATCTTCTTCTCCCCCCACATAACTCTGCTGACTATGATGGAATGGCTTCACCACTGCTGAGGGTTTGTGAACTTCCTGAGCTCCCATTAATGCCTCACTGGGGGCGGGGGCAGGCAAAGTCTGGGCTTACCTGATGATCTCTGCTGACGCCATGAAAGCTGGGCAAGACTTGTCATCTGGCTGCAATAGGACTCCCAGTTCCTACTCAGCCTTCTCTGGAACCATCCTGGAGAGGAACTTGGGTTCCTCACCACACCCTGGTAAGGGTGGAAATCTAGATGCCTGTTTAGCCTTTGTCGGGGAGTGGGCAGTGGGCCATGCATTTTTTTTCTGTGGTATTTGACTAGAGTTGAGTGGGGTTAGCATATAAAAGTTTTCTGGATTCCTGAGCTGCCCCTCCCCTGATACTTTGGAGAGAGTAGACTTACTGGGACTTTGTATACACCTCATGGTATTTCTGGATTGCTGGCTTCTTTAGCTCCAAATCTGGGATATAACAGGATAAAAGAAAACCCAGATAACGCACCATTGTTTCATTCCTTAGACACAGAGGCCCCTAGCTGCTCTGCCTTCTGTACTCTGCCTTTCAGAGTTTTCTTATGAATAATGTCCAGGGTTTCCGATTGTATTTAATGAAAGGACTAGGAAAAAGTACTTCTACATCTTTTTGAAAGCAGAAGTCCTACAGGTCAATTCTGAAATATGTTTCAGAAGACTTAAAAATATTCCAAATCGTGCAGCAACATTCTCTAGTTATGAAAAAGTCATTTTAGAAATAAGTGACAAAGCTTTAAACAAACAAACAAAATCATCTAGTTATTAAATAATTAAATAATTGAAGTTAAAAGAAAATCAAACAATTACAAGGTATTAAAAACTAATAATAATAAAAAGTTTGTGCCATGTTGTCAAAGATATAGTCAAAGGAAATTTGTAGGTAGAGTACATTAATTTTTTCAAGAGAAAAAGTCAAAATATATCATTTAAATGTTAAACTCAGTAGGTTTTGAAGGGAAAACAAGAAAGCCAAGAGGAAGGAAATAAAGAAAAAAGCAAAAATCAGTGAATCAGGAACTAGGAAAAAATGGCACTTTTTTAGATACATTCAAGAGTTAATTTTTCAAGTGAATTTAAATGCATAGACAAATTTTTGACAGATATAATCAAGATACTAAGAGAGGAAACCCCACAACTATAGAAAATTCGTATTAAGAAGGGAATCCTTACCATAGATAAATATTTTAAATTACTGAGAATGATCTTTAAATTTTTACATTAACAAAGGTGATGTTTTTATAAAATGAATTACTCCCCAGAAGAAAATTACTGGAGTTGACTTACAAATCAAAAGAAAATTTTCAAATAGTAAAACTAAAGTGACTCTGAGAAACAAACAAGGTTTTAGAGGGGGAGGGGGGTGGGGGGATGTGTTAGCCTGGTGATGGGTATTAAGGAGGGCACGTATTGCATGGAGCACTGGGTGTTATACGAAAACAATGGATCGTGGATCACTACATCAAAAACTAATGATGTATTGTATGGTGACTAACATAATATAATAAAGTTTAAAAAAAAAAGAAAGAAAACTAAAATAAATAAATAAATAAAGTGACTCCTAAGGAAATAACTTCAAAACTGTCTCTAACTTCAAATTTTTTTCTACTTTCAAGAATAGGAAATTGTCATGCCTTTTGAAATGTTGCACAGCACATCAAAGTAGATGGAATTTCTAATTTCTTAGTCCTTCTCAAGTTGCAGGGGATTCAGATGCACCAACTACATCTCTTGGCCTCAGGGAGTTATATTCTGGTTGGTGGTGGAGGTGGGCAATGAACTTATTAACAACGATATAAATAGATCAAAGATAATATAATTGCATGATTAAACGCATCTTTTCTTACAAGGTCTCTTTTTAAATCAAGACTAACAGGATATTTCCTTAATATTAGGAATACAATTACATTAAACAAGCACTCTACATACTCAGTGAGGGAAAACTAGAGGCAATCCATTTTTAAAACTGAATCCTGGGTGAGAATATCTGGTTATTTAGCATGTTACAGAAATTTTCTTGTGTTAAAAAATGAAAAAAAACAAGAGGGTTTTATAAAATAAAAATGTTATTAAGAGTTAATATAAATATCTGTTGAGATAATTTCTTAATATTTACTCAATAAGTAAAATCCAAGATATCAACCAAAAATAAAAAGGAAAAGAGAGTTGATAGTTAATAAATAGGTTCAGTAAGATGGCAAATTATAAATGTATAAAAATAAAATAAGTCGGGCGCCTGGGTGGCTCAGTTGGTTAAGCAACTGCCTTCGGCTCAGGTCATGATCCTGGAGTCCCTGGATCGAGTCCCACATTGGGCTCCCTGCTCTGCAGGGAGTCTGCTTCTCCCTCTGACCCTCCCCCCTCTCATGTGCTCTCTCTCATTCTCTCTCTCTCAAATAAATAAATAAAATCTTTAAAATAAAATAAAATAAAATAAGTCCTAGAAGAAAATATAATGGAAAAAAATTCTCTCTCACAATTTCAACCAAAGCATATCATATCAAGAAATAAAACATAAAATCAAAAAAAAATTTAATATATGAAAAAAACCCTGAGATATATAAAATCTTGAATGAATGAAAACATACTGATCCTTTCTCAATGGAATTACTGAATATTTTAAAATATGTCATTTCTCCACAGGTTAAACAATTACAATCAAAATTCTAAATTACCTAAGGAATACTAAGTGGGTGAAATACAAAGAATATTTTGAAAAACAAGAGTATGGGCAGTCACACAACTAAATTTGCCAAATATTAATTAATAGAGTTAAGGGTGGTCATGCATACTAATGGGACAGAAGGGAAGGCCACAAGCAGATCAATTCTTTATATATTAACTAAGGCATGCATTACTCATCACTGAAGAGATAATTTTTTAGGGGAATAAAAGTAGTTTGGTATCTCCCCAAAATCATATATCATAATAAACAAAAAAAGGACTACATAGTTCATTGCTTACAAAGAAAATAATATATAACAGCTTAAAACAGGTAGAATATTTCAGCAGATAAGGGCTTTTTAGTATGAGATCAGAGAAGAAATAAAGGAATACAAACATTTGGTTGCTAGGCTTATGACCCCCCCCCAAAAAAAACCTCCACCAAAAACAAACAAACAAAAAACGTTTAATGAAATTAAAAAATAAATTAATGTAACTTTTGACCCCTTCACCCACTTTTGGGGTCAAAAGTTATAAACATCTAGTTATAAAATAAATAAGTCATAGGAATATAAGGCACCTGGTGATTATAGTTAATATTGTATTGCTTATTTGAAAGGTATAAAGACAATAGATCTTAAAAGTTCTCATCACAAGAAAAAAATTTGTAACTATGTATGTGATAAATGTTACTAGACTTATTGTGATGATCATTATGCAAAATACACAAATATTAAATCGTTATGCTGTATATCTGAAACAAATATAATGTTATATATCAATTATACCTCAATTTAAAAAAATTAATGTAGTCCATCAGTCACAGACTAAAAAAGAAAAATCACATGATCGTATCAATAGCTGTAGAAAAAGCATTTGACAAAATCCAATACCCATTCATGATTTTGATTTGAAAAAAAGAAGAAAAGGAAAACCTTTCAGTAAAGTAGGAATAAAAGGGAATTTTCTCAACTTGATAAAGACTATCTACAGAAAACCTAGCTAACATCATATTTAATGGTGAGAAACTTGCAGTTTTCCCACTAAGATCAGGTACAAGGCAGGGATGTCACCCCTCAGCATTCCTTTTCAACATTGTACTGGAAGTTCTGGCTAATGCTATAAGACAAATAAAAGAAACAAAAGGTATACAATTAAGAAAAAAAAGAAATAAAAATGTCTTTGTTTGCAGATGACATTTTGTCTATGTAAAAAATCTGAATAGATTAACAACCAAAAACACTCTCTTGGAACTAATAAGAGAATGTAGCAAGGATTCAAGATACAGGTTAATATACAAAAGTCAACTGCTTTCCTAGTATGTCAACAATGAACAAGGGAATTTGACATTAAAAACACAATACCATTTATACTAGTACCCCAAAAATGAAACAAAATAAGTACAAGATCTACATGAAGAAAACCACAAAGCCCTAACAAAAGATATACTAGAAGATAAAGAAGAAATAAATATAAAGAAGAAATAAACAAATAAAGAGATATTCCATGTTCATGGATAGGAAGCTTTCATTTTGTGAAGATGTCAGTGCCTCCCCCAACTTAATCTATACATTCAAATGCAATCCCAGTCAAAATCCCAGCAAGTTATTTTGGGTTACTGGCAACCTGATTCTAAAGTTTATATAGAGAGGCAAAAGCCCAGAGTAGCCAACACAATATTGAAGTAGAAGAACAAGATTGAAAGACCAATACTGTACAACTTCAAGATTTACTGTAAAGCTACAGTAAACAAGACAATGAGGTATTAGCAGAAGAATAGACAAAGGATCAATAGAACAAAATAAGAGCCCAGAAATAGACTCATAGAGGAGAAAAGGCAACACAATAGAGCAAAGATATTCTCTTCAACAAACAGTCCTGGAACAACTGGATATCCTCATGCAAAAACATGAATCTAGACAGAGATATTACACCTTCACAAAAAATATCTCAAAATGGATCATAGGCATACATGTAAGAAACAGAACAATAAAACTCCTAGAGATAAGACAGGAGAAAACCCTGATGCCTTAGGTATGGTGATGCCTTTTAGATAAAACACCAAAGGAATAATCCAGCAAAGAAATAATCAATGAGCTGGACTTTGGGCTTTATCTAAAAAGAAAAAAGAAAAAGAAAAAAAAACAAAACAAAAAATGCACAGACAGAGGAAAATATTTGCAGAAGGCACATCTGATAAAGGACTGTTATGCAAATATACAAAGAATTCTTAAAACTCAACAATAAAAAAGAAAACAAACAATCTGACTAAAAAAATGGGCCAAATATAACAAAATCTCACCAAAGAAGATACACAGATGGCAAATAAGCCCATGAAAATATGCTCCGCATCATACATCGGGGAATGCAAATTAAATCAACAGTGACAACACTACACATCTACTAGAATGCTCCAAATCTGGAATACTGAAAATACCAAATGCTGGCGAGGATGTGGGGCAACAGGATCTCTCATTCATTCCTGGTGGACATGCAAAATGGTGTAGCCATTTTGAAAGACAGTTTGGTGTTTTCTTATAAAACTAAACATAACCTTCCCATGCTATCCAGCAATCATGCCCCTTGGTAATTACCCCCAAAACGTTGAACAAATTATGCCCACACAAAAACCTACACAGGGATATTTACAAAAGCTCTATTCATAATCATCAAAATTTGGAAGCAACTAAGATGTCTTTCAGTAGGTACATGGATAAATAAACTGTGGTCCATTCAGACAATGGATTATTCAGTCCTAAAAAGAAGTGAGCTATCAAGCCATGAAAAGACAGGGCAGAACCTCAAATGCATACCATGAAACAAAAGAAGCCAATCTGAAAAGGCTCCATACTCTATGATTCCAGCAATACAACATCCTGGAAAAGGCAAAACAATGGAGACAGTAAAGATCAGTGGTTTTCAGAGCTGGGGGAAGGGAAGGATGAATAGGAGAAGCACCAAGGATTTTTAGGGTTGTGCAGATGCTCTGTATGACACTATAATGGTGGATACATGTCACTGTATATTTGTCAAAACCCATAGAGTTGACAACACTGAGAGTGTACCCTAATGTAATCTATGGACTCTGGATGCCAATGATGTTGTCAATGTGCTACCCTGGTGGGAAAGCTGATAGCTGGGGAGTCCGTACATGTGTGGTGGCAATAAGTATGTGAGAAATCTCTGCACTGCACCTCAATTTTTCTGTGAACCTAAAAGCACTCTAAAAAAAGTCTCAATTAAAAAAAAAAAAATGTTTTAATGTAAGTGACAAAAACAAAAATGTTGCAAAACCTTTGACAAATTATCTCTTTTATATACACAAGATCTTATCAATCAAGAGCACTGGGATATTAAAAACATAAAATTGAAAAAATAATGATTGCCAAGTTGAGTTTGCAAATTGACATTTTTAAGACAAATCAAATGTTGAAAATTCTCAAAATATAATTAATTTTAATTCGAAGTTATTTAAATGTTCATGTGCACACACACATTACACAAAGTTTTTGGGTTTTTAAAATGTATTTATTTGAGAGAGGGAGAGAGAGAGCGAGTGGGGAGAGGGGCAGAGGGAGAGACAGAACCCTCACGCAGACTCCCAGCTGAGCGTGGGGCCCAAAGCAGGGCTGGATCTCATGACCGCGGATCATGACCTCAGCCCAAATCAAGAGTCAGGCACTCAACCGACTGAGCCATCCAGGCGCCCCGAAGTTTTCGCTTTATATATAACAAGGGACAACTGAATTTCACTACTTGACAAAGGTAAGAATGACTGTCATTGATGAAGAAAAGTCCAACAGTGGTACGTGTCTGAGAGAAAACATCATAAATGTGTCCAGGATGTTGCCATCCTTGGGCGAAGGCTGAGGGTCAGAGCGGCTGTGCTTCCTTCCGCTGAAGATCAGGATGTGGGAGACTCTCTTCCTGGGGCGGCCGCCCCGAGACACACTGACATCAGGACGTGGAGAGAGTGACTTCAATGAACCATGGGTCACCATGGCCAGGCAGTGGTCATAATGCCACAAGGACCTGCTGGAAAGGGACACGTGTGTTTCTCCACAGGACACCAGTGGCAAGTCGGCCCGATTCCGCCCCACCCAGCCTGCTGTTTTGGGTCTGGTGACCACAGAGGTCTCATGTCCTCATTCCCCCTTCCCTCGCGCAGGGCCCCTGGAAGGCCCGGCTGCTCTTTGCCAGGGCCCTGAGCCCCCATCCTCCCTGTGTGCACTGAATACTTACACATAATCTCTATCAAGTGGGGAAACTTCCTCTCCTCCTGTTATTTCGGTCTATTTTATTAATAAAAACACTGTGTTTTTAAACTTTTCCATTCCATAAATATAGGCCAAATAATTTCTTGGTTCCTTTAAGCATCCCATATTTATTGCAAGTTTTCATTAAAAAGTAGAAAATAAAGGAAAACAGAAAAACAGTCATCACTTCTCCTATAGATACGAGTGTCTTCTATTTTTGTTTTAAAATTGTGAGACCAAAGCAAACAGAGTTTACTCAGGCTGGTAACTGTGCGGTTCAGACCAGCATGGCTGAGCTCCAGGTGTGTTCCAGGGGCCTTATCTTTTCCTTCCTTTTCCCTTCTTTCACCTTCCGTGCCCTTTAGAAATGACACAGGAGATGTCTGGCAGCCCCGCTCTCGCGAGCTTCCACACAGGTGCCTTTGGAGAATCTTCCACGGTGTCTGAAAGGTAACATAAACAAGGGAGCAGCCTGAGACAGCAGAGCTTCTTGGGCTGTCAGTTGGTACCTGACTTCACATCATAATCTGACCCAGATTTCAGATTTAACCCTTGGTGGGCCTGCCTGTCTACAGCGCTGCCCCATCTCCTGGTGTTCCTGGAGTCTCAGCTGTGGGAAGACGCCGGGTCCCCGCTCCTTCTAGGTAGGCCGCCGGCTCACATGTCAGCCACCAGAGTTACGGGTGCGCTGGCGTCCCCCGAGCCGGGCGCGCATCCTCTAGACACGTCAGGAGAGGCTCGGCGACATCCACTGAGATCTGCGGGCCCTGGGGTTTTTGGCACATGACACACAGTTTCGGCCAGGCTGGTCACAATCATAAAATGCTTCCTTTTCCCCCTGGCTCTTCCCTGGCCCCCTCTGTGGACTGCCAGGCCAGCCCCCAGCTGACATCAGATGCCGGAGTGGGACACATTCCAGCTGTCAGCTCAGTGGTGCAGAAATGTGCTCGCCAAAAAGAAAAAAGAAGACCTGCAAACTTTTAGCAGGATATGAAATGTTAGTTCCCTGGTGAAAAATTGGCGGCCAAGACACATAGAATTTATTTTTTGGCAAGTAAACTCACCCATTAAATCTCCTCCCGCCCCCTCCACAAGCCCTCGCAGCTAATGCAGGACACAGCTCGGCTAGGAGCTATGCTGGGGATAAAGAACATAAGCATCTACCGCAGCGACCCCCTCCTCCAGTGCTCCCAAAGGAGATCCCCCGATTGTGTCAGGGTCTCGCACCTGCCGACTCCCAGCACAGGGCCAATGCTAGGAACCCAAGGCAGCCTGGTCTCCCCTCAACAGTTACCACACTGAACAACTTCACTAGCAGGGCCCGGAAGACCCTATCAATCTGACCCTCTGGTGCACAGCAAGGCTTCCCCGCAAAGCCGAGGTTACAGAAAACAACGCATTGTGGGGAGGCTTTTTAGTCTTTCTTGGAGGCTGGAGATCTGGGAGGGGCCAGGGAGAAACAAATGCAGGAGAAGAAGGGGAGGCAAATGACTGAAATCCAGCAGAGACAAGTGCAAATCAATTCTTCTAAAAGGCAGATGTAAAAGGAAGCCGCATAAATCTATAAGGCACTCACATTGTATTTAAATAATGCTGAAATTATAGAGCTGTCACCCGCAGACCTGCCAAGGTGCCTCTCCCTGCACCCTGTGCTTCTATGCCTCTCAGGGAAGGACGGAGCGTGCTGACGGGCGACACTGGGCAGAGACAGCCAGGAGACCCTGCAGGTGGCCCTCCGCCACTGCTGGCCACCATGGGGGAGAGGCACCCGGGGAGGGGTGGAGGGGGGAGGCTGCACTTGGCTTGCAGCTGACCTTATACTCTAGGAGGCCAGCTGAGCCACCTCCCTCACCAAAAAATAAAATAATAAGCCAGCAACGGGACCGCAGAGCCTAAGAAGGTAATGTTGTAGATTGGGCTACTTTCTCATAAGAATAAAAGGATTATTTTGCAAAGGACAACACAGTTTCCTTCTTCTGACAGTAAGTACAAACAAACAATAGGAAGTAAAAAGTGGTTAAGGGTATAATGCAAAAATGCCTAAAATTCCCTTCTCAACAACCAAAAGGCAGCAGTAAAAATTTCGGAGCACGCGGAGATGGCTTTTCTAAACCTTTATTTCCCAAACTTCGCTCTTATTAACCTTTATAACCACACCAGCAGATCATTTTTGAAGCAAAATATTTTATATTCTTTCCACTGCTGAAAAAGAAAACATAATCCTTGGACTCTTCCAATATGTAATTCTTAGTTCAAAAATGTAATAATTCAGATGAAAGAAAACGTGATTCGTCATTAAGAAATTGCCTCCTGCGGTCTTCATGGAGCCCAGGCAGCACCCAGGCTCGACGGAGGGGAGTGCTAGAATAATTCCACAGCCCAAGGAAACTCTGCCCCGCTTTGTGCTGCACGGAGCGTCTCCTGACGCGCTGCGGTGTTCTTGTTCAATGAAGAGCCGGTTTACAGATACCAGTGGCCTTGTCAGAAGTTCTGAATAGCGCAAAGCTAATTGCTGACCCTAACAGGCACAATTAGCTGTTACAGGCTCAGCAAGGCAGCCCCTGGGACCCATCCTTTCTCACGCACATATTGTGAAACTCTCCCTGCATCGGTACCCTGGCTCTAGGCTTTGTAGTCACCATTCAACAGATCAAAGGTTTATTAGAAAGAAGGACGACCATACCGGCCCCAAACAGGCGCAGACACAGGAATCCCATGCAGCTACAGGCACATCACAGGAAAACCCGGTGCGCCCATGGTGATGAGCAAGAACCCAATGTGGTATTTTTAGTACAGGTCTCAAATGATACTTGATAGGTGTCATTTAGTGAAATAATCCTGAGCATTTAGTTCCAATAAAATCCCCAGTAATCAGTACTGGTTGTAGTCTACCCACTGGCTCGATCCATGAAGTAGAGATGCACACAGCTCCTGGAGCAGGCATGTCCCTCCCATCTCCAGACCCACCCCATCTCAAGAACACCCTCACTCACACAAACACACACGCAGGGCCTTTGCTTCCTTTTTCCTACAATTTAAACACGGTTCCACTTATTTTAGAAGCCATACATGATCATGGTAGAAATTATGGGAAATAGATGGGAAGAAAAGAAAAAGGAAAGGAAAAGAGAAGGAAGAGCCCCCATAATCTCCCTAGGCAACATTTGGGCCCTAGGTTACTGGAATATTCTCATGTTATTTAAGACGCCACGAGTAGTGACAGCATAAAATTTTAACACACGCTGTGGTTTGCTTCCCATTCTCTAATACCTTTGGCCACTTAAGTAGTTTTCCATGTTCTGCTATTATGAGCATTATACATCGGGTTAACTCTTTCTATATTTTTGGGTTATTGTCTTGGGATTTATTTTAAGTAAAATTATTAGCCCAAAGAATACTAAGTCAAAAGGCATTGACTGATGTCAAATTGTTGTCCAACTAAATGAAAACATCTTTTTCTCTGTCCAGCAATGTTCGACAACAGTTTAAAAGATGTTCGCCAGCATTGTGCTATCATTATGAAATTTCATGTTAGATTATTATTATGATTGAACTTTTTCCATATGTTTGTTAGAAATTTGTGGAAAAGCTTTGTTTGTGGCCTTCTTCCATTTATCTACTGGGTTTTTAATGCTTTTTCTAATTGATTGCATGATTTTTATGTAGCACAAATAACATATTTAATAGTCTAAGTTGTTCGATTTTGTTAAAGATTTATTTATTTATTTTCAAGAGAGAAAGAAAGAGAGCACAAGCAGGAAGAGCAGCGGGAGAGGGAGAGAATCTCAAGCAGACTCCATGCTGAGCATGGAGTCCAACTCGGGGCTCAATCTCATGACCATGAAATCACAATTTGAGCTGAAACCAAGAGTCAAATGCTTAACCAACTGCATCATCCAGGTGCTCCATAAGTTGTTTGATTTAATATTGGATTCTTTCAGTATACATACTTTTATTTTTTCATTTTTATCTAGCCAATTTTATCAGTTTTCTTATTTATCCTATTGCTTTTAGGTTTAAAAAAACTTCTACATGAAGAGATCAAATATGTATTTACCCACATTAAGATGAAAAGAAAGATCTCAAATAAAAAAAAACCTAACTTTGGACCTCAAGGAACTAGAGAAAGAAGAACCAACCAACCCCAAAGTCAGCAAAAGGAAAGAAATAACAAAGGTCAGGGCAGAAATAAATAAAACAGAGACCAGAAAAACAATAGAAAAGATTGATGAAACTAAGACCTGTTTTTTAAAAGATAAACAAAATTTACAAACCTTTAACTAGACTAAGGAAAAGAGAGAAGACACATAAATAAAATAAAAAATGAAAGAGGAGACATTACAACAGATACCACAGAAATACAAAAGTTATATGACTACTATGAACAATTACACACCAACAAGTGGGACCCACAAGAAATAAATAAATGTATAGAAACATACAACCCACCAAGACTAAATCAGCAAGAAACAGAAAATCTGAACAGACTAAGAAAACCTAAGGAGATCAAATCAGTAATCGAAAATACCCCAACAAAGAAAAGCCCAAGACCACATGATTTCACTGGTGAATTATACCAAACATTTTAAAGAAAATTAATATCAATCCTCTCCAATGTCTTCTAAAACATAGAAGAGAAGGGAACATTCCCAAACTCATTTTATGAGGCCATCACTACCCTGATATGAAAGCTGATAAAGATACTACAAGAAAAGAGAACTGCAGGCCAGTATCCCTGATGAACATAGATACCAAAGTTCTCAAAAAAATTTTAGCAAACTGAATTCAACAGCACATTAAAAGGATCATGCATCATGATCAGGTGGGATTTATCCCTGGGACGCAAGGGTGTTCAACATATGCACATCAATAAATGGGATACACCACATGAACAAAATGAAAAATAAAAGCTATATGATTGTCTCAGCAGGTACAGAAAAAGCATTTGAGGAAATACACTTTTCTTTCATGATAAAAACTCTCAAGAAATTGGGTGTGGAAGGAACACACCTCAATGTAATAAAAGCCGAGTATGACAATCCTGCAGCTAGCATCATTCCCCAGGGATTCATGCTGAGTGAAAAAAGTGGACCCCTGAAGATTAGATACTTTATGATTCTATTTACATAATATTTTCATAATAACAAAATTTTAGAAATGGAGGACAGGTTGTCAAGGGTTAGGGCTGGGAAGGCAAAGTTTAGAAAATGGGTAGATGTGGTTAAGGGGCCAGATGAGGGGACCCTTGTGATGTGAGGACTGGGCCATGTCTTCAGTGTGATGGTGGGTAGACAAAAACTGGGAAAATCCAAACAAGATTAACAGATAACTTCGTGTTCATATCCTGGTTAAGATCTTATATCATGGTTTTGCACAATGTTCCACCCTGGGGGAAATGGGCCAGGTGTACGAAGGATCTCTTTGTGTTCTTTCTCAAGACGCCGGTGAATCTACTGGCCACCACCGGATTCTTTTCTCTGCTGTGAGCCCCTGCTCCTCCTCCTGCCCTGTCCACCCTTGGATCTTCTCAGATGGTCTGCACAGACTCAATTTCCATGGCATTACTGACTCTGTAGGCAAGGGAGTGCACTGAGTAAGAGAACAGAAAACAAAAGGCTTTCAGTCTTTATATTACTGAGTCCCTATTTTCACGAGTAGGAAAGTAAAAAGCAACAACAACAATTCAACCTCTCTTTGTGTTACAAATTCTCCTTTGAATGGATTTTTCAAGTCTGGACAACATGGACCTAACCAGTGCGCCACTTTTCCTTTACACCTTTTGTGTCTGGATATCTGAGAGAAAACAAAGGCTGCAATTGCCCAGGAGCGACTGTGGAAATGATGTACAGCATGAAACGAGAGGCCTCCTCCCCAGATGTGCTCCTTGTACAGAGGAGGGACTTGACTTTAACAGGCCAAATGCATTTGATTCAAATGCTCGCCCTGATACTTCTGAAATAAGCAACTTGGGGCAAGTGCTTTGGGTGATACCGACAGCTACCTCGCGGCACTTTGGCAGCTGAAAGAGCCCCCTCTGTCACTGGGGGAGTGACAGTAATCACCAAGATCAACTTTGGTTGGATTGTTAAAATAATGAAAGAACTCAAAGTTCTATTACACTTAGCTTCAACTGCTTTGCAGAGCTGTCAGATTCAATAATGACTTATTAAAGAAGAAATGCTATGCAGATTTTGTGCCGATCGTATTTTTTCCCTGATACTATAAAATCTTGCTGTTGTGGGTCAACTCTCAGTCAAGGAGAGACTAAATCTGTTTGTTGGCCAACCATCTCAATCCGCCCGGCCCTGTTATGGGGTTTCCTACTTCCAAATGCTGGGTTCACAACAAAGGCTAAATAATTATAATCTTTCTCTAAGAAAATCAAAACTTTTTCAAAAATTTATAAATACAAAATATGTTGCCCCTAAAATAACGTCTCCTTTTATTGGATACAAGTATATGTGTAGAAATAATCAATATTACAGGGAGATAATTTCTCTAAACAGTTTTTGAAGAGTGAGAGTTTTCTTCAAAATAGTGATAACATAAAAGTATTACACCTTAAAAGACTGACAAATAACAAATACCCATTTCCAACTGAAAATTTGCATAAACAATATTTTTCTATCTACAATCTGAGCAGTCAGTCCTACCATAAACTAAGTACCATAAACTAAGTATGTGGATAAGTCACTTTGTTTCACTAAAACACGAAGGACCAAACCAATTGCATCCTGTATATTGTTATTATGTTTAGGTACACTCATTCCAAATTTATATAAAATATGAGAAGCATAATATATGCACTTCTTGAATCAAAGCAGGGGATATTTGGTAATCTCTGTGCCACAGACAACTGTGCTAACAGTTGGACTATGACAATATACATCTTACTCCTAACATCGTGCAAACAAGAATTTAACTTAATGGCTTCAATTTAAGAATATTCGAATCCACAAGCCCCCTTCTAGTTGAACAAATGTTTACTTCCCAGATTTCAAACGATTTTTTAGGAGCACAAAATTTGGCATGATCATGCTCCTTAAGAGTCCACATGCACTAGCTCCATTTCTATAAGGATATCTTGACATCTGACTTTGAATTCACACTCTCCTGAAACGTCTCTCAATCGTCCCTGGATTTCTTAGCCACTCCAATCTAAGCACTTTTTTCTCCATGTTCATTCTCCATGACCTCTGTGGGGAATGAAAGACACACTCCTCTCATTTGGAAGTAGCTACTCCCTATTCCCCTGAATCCAGCCTAGCTTGCATACGCCGGGGCAAGGAGAGAAAGATGGAAACCACACTGTGCCCGTTCTGGACCTGTTTTTATGAGCACTGCAGCTCCTGCCTAGAGTCCTGAGCCGCCATGGAAGAAATCGGGTGACCCCACTGGGGAGACCAGAGCAAAGGCCCAGAGAGTATGTGAAGAGGGACCCAGACAAGCCCAGTCCCCAGCAGTCTCTGACAAGGTGCCAGGGGTCACAGTGAGGTCATCTTGGACCTGCTGGACCATCTCAGGTACTAGCTAAATGCCTCTGAGAGCCCTCATGATGAAATAAATAAAATAGTTGTTGTTCTAAGCCACTAGGTTTGGGGTAATTTCTTAGGCAGCAAAAGATATCTGGAACAGCTCTATGCAGCTTATGACCCTATTGGGCAAACAGCAATTCAAGCATTCCTTGCCTTTTATGTGATCATCGTAGTCACCTGAACTGTTATTTTCTCCTTCGTTCCTTCCTGCTCTGCTCTGAATGATTCAACGCCCATGGCTGCAATGCAAGTTTAAACTTGCATTGCAGGGGCACCTGGGTGGTGCAGCCGGTTAAGTGGCTGACTCTTGGTTTAGGCTCAGGTCATGATCTCAGGGTCTTAGGATTGAGCCCCACATCGGCTCCACACTCAGTGCGGAGTCTGCTTGAGATTCTTTTCCCCTCCTCCACGGCCCCCTCTGCTTCTACCCACCCTGGCCCCCTGTTGTGCATTGTCTCTCAAATAAATAAATAAATAAATAAATAAATAAATAAATAAATAAATAAAATAAACTTGCATTGCAAACCGTCCCAATTTCTGATGGAATCACCAACCCTCAGCACCAAGGAGCATCCCACTGATTCCTCACTTGGAGAAGGGGGAAACCTTTTCCTCTGAGGCATTCCATTCCATGTTTGCTGAACTGGGAGTCTATACCAAGGTCTGTTCCTTTGTTTAGGGCATTCATATCTTTTCTGGAATACAAAGCTCAGTGCAAATTGAACAACATCTGTCAACAGTTCTAGATAGGAGTCTTCTAATAATTAAGACTACGTGGTCTTGGGCGCCTGGGTGGCTCAGTTGGTTAAGCGACTGCCTTCGGCTCAGGTCATGATCCTGGAGTCCCTGGATCGAGTCCCGCATCGGGCTCCCTGCTCGGCAGGGAGCCTGCTTCTCCCTCTGACCCTCCCCCCTCTCATGTGCTTGCTCTTTCTCATTCTCTCTCTCTCAAATAAATAAATAAAATCTTTAAAAAAAAAAAAAAAAAAAGACTACGTGGTCTTTTCCTTTCTCCGGAAAGCTGCATGTCCTGGGGATTTGTACCGAGGATTTGTGTTGTTTAACTATTTACTGCCACCAGATAGCATCTCTTCCTTCTTTGCTTGTGAGGCACTTTGTTAGTATCAACAAGCAGGACTTTAGTTTCTGCTAAAGTGAATAGATCTATAAATTTCATTAAGCTTATTGCTCCAAATTGTTTAAACTCTCTCTGTTTCTATTCTACTTCTGTTATCCATCATGTATAGCTTTGATGATATAACTTCTACCTCAAGTCATTTAAAAATGCGTGAGCAAGACAAGACCTTGTGGTCTTATGCCAGATAACTTTCAGAAAGTTATTATCAATATATTCTGCACACATATTTATTTAATATATTTGTGTTAGTGCCCATCTGTATGATTAACTTGTTTCCTGACAGTTCCCAGGGCTCATGATTTAGCCAGGGTCTAAGCTAAGGTGTTTTAACAATGTGACCCCATGGCTCAAACAAATAGAAGGGCTTTTCTCTCTTTAGATGAACAAGTCAGAGGTGAGGCGGGCAGCCCTAGTGGCAGGACCAGCTCTGTTCCATGAGATCATCCAGAGACCTGCTTCTTCTGTCTGGTTGTTCGCCGGACCATGAATGTGTTCTCACCGGTGGGAAAAGAGAAAGAGGAGGTTAAGGTAAACACTTTCCAAGGATGTGACACTGAGTTTGCTCACATTACTTCGAGGCATCCCGCCGACCATAACATGGCCTCAGCACACTGGAAGGAGGCTTGAACATGCTTCTCTCCCAATGGGGCAAGAGACACAGTGGCGGGGTGATGGATTAACAGAAGAGGAGGAGAAGGGAACTGTGGACACTCACCTGTCTCCGTCACAGACCCTGTTGCGCAGTGAGCACCTGGTGGTGCTAAGTTTTCTGGGAAACAGCTCCAGTCTCCGGCTGTGGACTCCAGAGATCACAAAGTCTTCATAAATAGTTTCCTGACATGAATAGCCTGTGCTGTCCTGAATCCTCCTGGCCTTTCAGCTTCATGATCCCTTTAACAAAGGGATTGAATTTAACCTGACATCATCTGTTCTTCGTGAACTTCCTGTGGCTCCTTGCAATGAAATCTTCTTCTCCTTTGTATTTACAGACCCTTTAAAAATGCATTATGGAATTTGCTCGGGATTGAAATCAAGTTGGCCAATCTTTGTTGAATAAATTCTGCCCTCCTCATTACTCCTTTTGAAAGCCAGAACATTTGCATATCCTCTTGCTTCTAAGCCCCTTCCTCTTCCAGGTTTGCTCAAGGGCAGGACCAAACACAGTGCATCTTTTTTTGTTTTTGTTTTGTTTTGAAGTCCCCTGGATATGCAGCCATGTATAAACCAGAAGTCAAAACTCTTCAGAGTTGCCAGGGGCTCCGCATCGATCCTTTCACCAGGCATGGTCTCTGCTACCTTGAAGTCACATTTGTTTTTACCCTTTTCAGTTTGAGAATTATTCCCCTGGACAGAGAAGACAGGGGCAAAATACATACAGAGACATTCTGCTTTTTCTATGTCACTGGCTTCAAGCTACAGACCTGTTTGTACCCAAATCTCTTTTCTCTGAATAGATCTAAAAGGTCTTGGATATTTCCTGGCATTTTTCATACAGTTCCATATCACAGTCTTCTCTAATTTTTTTTTTTTTTGTCTAAGTACCATTATCTTACTTTCCAGTGCTTCTATTTGTTCTTTTAAATTTTTTTTTTTTTAAGATTTTATTTATTTATTTGTCAGAGAGAGAGAGACAGAACACAAGCAGGGGGAGAGGCAGGCAGAGGGAGAAGCAGGCTCCCAAGGAGCAGGGAGCCCGATGTGGGACTCGATCCCAGGACCCTGGGATCATGACCTGAGCCGAAGGCAGCCGCTTAACCGACTGAGCCACCCAGGCATCCTATTTGTTCTTATTATAGGTTTATTTTCAACTGAAGAGTAATCTTTTAAAAATGTAGGTATTATTCCACCAGCCTCAGGTTTCAACCTGGCTAATGGCTCCTCATTGCTTCTAGAATTGAGGCAATATTCTCCTAAAACCCCTGGAAGCCCTCCTCTCCTTCGGTCTCAGAGCTGCCCCTCTGTTTGCACCCCCGGGCAGTGGTCTTTTCCTCTCCCGACTCAGCACGCTCCCACTCAGTGCTGTTCCTCCCAGGTGGTGTGCTTTCCCACTCTGATCCTCACCAGCTCATCTCGCTCCAGAGAAGCTCCTGTCGCCTCCCACACAGCTTCTCCTCGACCTTGTCGGGCTGGATTCCAGCCTCGTTTCTGTCATCATGGGGCGAATTTCTGTCTCTCCAGCCAAACCATGACCTTCACAAGGGCAGTCACTGTAGCCAACAGCACATTGTAGACACTGAATAAAATGTTTTCAAGTAAGTAAATAATCAAAAACACATTTCTGAGAGCTTTCTAATTATCTTGATGTATAAAACTCCAAAGAACCTTTAATAAAGTAACGTGCATTGAGAAACTCTAGGAGGCCACAGAATAAAGGGAGTCTCCTGTAAATTTGACCACTGAGTTGCTTATTTTATGTGTGAATTATTTCAGAGAAATAATATTTCAGGGGAAATGTATGGGTAAATGCAACTTTGTATTTTGTGAAAGCGGAAATTTAGCATGCTTAATGTAATTAGAAGAGGTGAGCTTGGTTCTCTAGGGTATTCTAGATGAACAAACGTATTATCTCAGAATAAGGACATTTTCCTTCCCTTTCTGACCAGTACTCTTATTTATTTTTCTTATCTTATTATAATGGATAGAAGTTTCTAGAAAATATTAAATAGTAGTGATCTAAAAAAATCATTTTATTAATTGTCAAGAGCATTCTTCTAATGCTTGGCTTTTGAGTCAAGGACATTGTACATGGAGCTGTTGTTTGGAACAGAGAGGCTTTGTCCCGGTATCTCCCTAATCTTAGGTTACATGGAGAATTTTTATTTTAATGTGCAAAGTTACTACAATTTACTAAATGTCTTTTGGACATTTTTCAAAGCAATTATGTGGTTTTCCTCCTTTAACACAATAACTGTAGCCAATATTTGTTTATCACTGGCAGACTAAGTGCTAAATGCTTTTTGTGTATCTCATTTAATTTCTGTACAGTCGTATGGGCTGGATATTCTTTTTCACATTCCTTTTGCAAATGAGGAAATGTGTTTAAATAGATTCAATCTCTGATGAATAGAAAAGCCAGAGTATGAAGAAGTTATGTCAGAGCCCAGAACAGAGGAGGCTTTCATAAGAATGTGATGAATTATGTCATTCATTTTCTAATATTAAGCCCTACCTCTAGGCTTTGTGTGTTTAATTTGCTAGTGTTCCATTTAGGAATTCTCTATTTACATTATTATAATTTTTTAAAATTTTTTCATTCTTTTCTTAGTCTTGCTATAATTAAGAGGTTTGGTATCCGGTTACAAGATTTTTTTATAAAATACATCAGAAACATTTTTATCACTTGGATGCTTTTTAATAACTTACAATTCATGAGACTTTTCCTTTCCTTGGGGTAAAACAAACAAAAACAATTTAGGTGATGAGTCCTTCACAGATTTTGTCAAGGTCTTCCACAGTCATTTACCTAATTATGCTTCTTCCCTTTTCCTGAGCTAACTTTAGGAATTTCTGTTTTCCTAGTAAACTATTCATTTTCCCTGAAAATGTTTGTTCATCAGCAAAGTTTTATGTTGCATTCCATTCTTTTTCAACTTTTACAAGAAAAATTTTAAAAACAGAAGAGTTAGAAGAATAGTAAAATAAACTCATATATACTCACCAACAATTCACAAATGAACATTTTGCATTTTTCCTAATATATGTTTTTTCTAAATAATTGACAGGCATCATGTTGCTTCATCAATAAATACATTAGTATGTATTTCCTAAAACATGAGAACATATTCCAATATAGGAACAGTTCATACCTAATACATTAACAATAATCCCTAATATCATGTAATAAATGGTTTATGTTCAAATTCTCTGTTGTGAATCAATGATGTCTTAAAAGCTTTTTTAAAAATTGAATTACCTTCCACATCACATATAATTAGTTATGCCTCCTTATCTCTTTTAATCTAGATATCCCCCCTAACTCCCTCTTTATTTTCTTGCATGATGTATTTTTTAAAGAAAAAAGTCTTATGGAATGTTTCACATTTATCTAAAGGTATTATTTAGCTTGTTTTCCATTCCTTATATTTCCTGTAAGTGCATAGGATCTAAAAACTTGCTTAGATTCAGGTTCCAAATTTTTGACAAGAATACTTTGTAAGTGATGAGCACATCTCATATTGTAACACATGAGAAGACACATGATGTCAGGTTGTCTACCCTTAGTGACGCAAAGTTTAATCATTGTCAAGGTGCATTTTTCATTTTGCAATTGAAATATAATCTATGGGGTGAAGTAGTCTGTGATGTTAGTATCCAGTTATGATCCTTGTCTGAATCAATTATTGCAATATAGCGATCTTTATATATACAGTGGCCTATATATATATATATATATATATATATATATAATCTTTTTTATGACTTCCTCATTAGTTTGTGAGCACTTCCTTGCTTTCTGGCACAGAAGATGCCCAGGCTCATTTTCTACTTTTCCTGCCCAAGACCAGAGTTAACAATTTCTTTAAGGAACCCTGGTTCCTTTCCACAGAGAATGGTGCTAATAACAATAATCTGAGTACAAGATATGCTCATTGTCTCTGGGCTGTCAGTACTCACGGGTGTAATCAGTGGGAAGGCATAGGGATGGATAGATAGATAGGTAGATAACATATATGTATCATAATATATAATATATATAACATATATATAACTCATAATATTAATACATTGGCTTTATTATTCAATATATGTAAATGAGTTTAAAATTCACTGTCCCAACATTGCTACTACCAGTAAAATTATTGAGTCAAGATTGAGAATACTTAATGATGAATCACTGAATTCTACTCCAGAAACCAATATTGCACTATATGTTAACTAACAAAATTTAAATTAAAAAAAAGAATATTTTTCAATAAGGTTGTATGCTGGAGTTATTTGTTTATTTTTTTTTTAAGATTTTATTTATTTATTTGCTAGAGAGAGAGAACATAGGCGAGAAAGAGTGAGCGAGAGTACAAGCAGGGAGAGCTGCAGGAAGAAGGAGAAGCAGGCTCCCTGCTGAACAAGGAGCCCGATGCGGGACTCGATCCCAGGACCCTGGGATCATGACCTGAGCTGAAGGCAGCCGCTTAACCAACTGAGCCACCCAGGCGTCCCTGGAGTTATTTGTTTAAAAGCCACTTGAAATCCTAATTGAATATGCAGCTAGGTTGATTTGTTACAATTTCTTTTCTGTTTAACTTTTATTTCCCTTTTTAATTTATATTCTAAGTATTAAAGAATTCATAAAACAAAATTAGATTAAAAATTAGATTAAAAGGGCTCATCTCCATCCCTGTCTTGTTTTCACTGCTGCCTAACACAAAATACTGCAGAATGCCCTCACTGCTCCACACCTTGCCTTTCCCACAGCCCACCAGCATCCAGATAGGAGTACACAGACCTTCCTCATTCCTTCTCAAGCTGCCTAACTCTGGGGTAAATCTCATAATTTACTGATTCAGCCTCTATCTCTGGACATTGGGGTTGCTTCTGATATTTTGTATTTACAAATATTTTGATATTTCTGATATTTTGGAAACTCCTATATTTACATTCACCCTATGTATGGTGGTATCTTCAGATTAGACTCTTGTCTCTGTGAATTCCATATACATGAAACTGTTTCCACAGCCTCATCAACAGTATGTTCTCAAACTAGGGATTATTTTGCCAATCAATTGTGAAAGAAATGGGAGAGAAATGATCCCCCATGTAGTTTTAATTTGCATTTCTCTTCAAATGGGTAAAGTCACACCTGTTCTCGCATGAAGAAGGGAATTGATTCTTGTGCTCTTTGAAACTTCTATTAGTTATTATTAATACTTAATATAGCAAATGTTTGCTTACCTTTATCAGTATCTTTCATTTTCAGTCCTTTGAAATTTATTGAGATTTTACTTGTGTTTTCAAAACTTGACAATTTTGGTAGATATTCCAGGGGCAATGGGAAGGAACGTGCATTCTATGTTAAGGTCACAGAAGTCAATACATCACTTAACCCAATGCTGTGTTTTGACGGAGAGAATGTAGCAGAAGAGATGGATCATTGCCAAGCCTCGCTCAGAAGCCCCCTTGGCATAGAGCAAGCTGGGTGAGCCTGCTGGGAGATGAGCAATCTTGGGGCAGTCGTCCCATCCACCAGACATGGGAGGGAAGCCCTCCGACCCTTTCAGCCTCCACCCGGTTCACCAGCTCACCACGTGTGCACCAGCGAGCCCAGCCTGGGTAGGCTGAGCACAGTTCAGACTCTGATTTGCTGAACACCAGGTCATTTTCGTCAGTGTTAGGTTTGGGGTGGTTTGTTACACGGCAGGAGACATCTGGCACACCACTGCCAACTCCCTGCTCATTACAGCTCTGTGAGAGCTCAGCCTGTCAAATTCCCAGGAATGTCATCAATCAGCAAAGAAAATGAGACTTTAAATGAAATACTGTCTCTGTGCAGCCTGACCTCTTTCTTTGCTTTTCCTTCCTAGGTGGATTGTGGAGTTCCTAACTGCCGTTAACTCCCTTTGAGGCCATTCCATTCCTTCCTTCAGGACCTGGTGTTCAAGGCCACGCTGGATACCCTTTGTTCTCTGTTTCTATCTGCCCTGCATGTGGCAGAAATCGTCAAACGTCCATATTTGCTTTGTTCTCACAGCCCCCCAGCTGAGGACTACCTCCCCCAACACCTTCCCACTTATTCAATGACCAGGTCATTTCTTCTGAAATAAGGAATGGAGACAACTTGATGTTCTTAAAGTTGCAGGAATTTAAAAAAAAAAAAACAAAAACAAAAAAACCAAAAAACTCCCCTCACCCACGCAGCATGGACTCTCCTCTGCCACCATAAACCAGTCTTTAAGTAGTCAGGTTAGGTCACTTCTCAGAGGCACAAACCATATCGATTTATTTTCTGCTGGAATCTGTCTACTTAAAGAAAGTTTGCAGAATGTCTCATTGCTCTGGTGTTAGGGATTTTCAGAACAGATTTTGTTTTGCTCGAGACTACATAGCTATGTGTTTAAAAGTTCACATTTTGGTCTTTGAAGCCAGACAGCCTGGATTCAAACTGCAGGTCTCTAGTTTCCCAGCAGCCCCAGCCTTGCGCAAATGGTTTAAGTGGTCTGTGCTTCTGGGAGGAAGTGGTCCGTGAAATGAGGAAGATATTAGTGCCCAGCCCATGGAGCTATAGCCATATACATCTCAAATATGCCAGATCTTTTTGTCTCCTAGCTGCCTCGTGAATGCTATGCCTTCCGTCAACAATAAAACTCTAGATTATCCTAGCAGATGCTGCAAACCTAATGGAGATCAGCAAAAAACAAAAAAAGAGACGAGAAACTGAAGTTTTCCTCCTGAAAATATGTGCACTTCCACATTTCCGAAATCTTTTGCTGTGACAGAAAGTACACTTTCTTTTGTTGCTCATCTTCCAATTCCTCCTAACCATCCAATATCCTGTTTTACTAAGCTGTTGAAATGAATTCTACCCTGCTCTAATACCCAGAGTCCTGGAGGTGCTAAAGAAAATACTGCATATAAAATGCATGAACAGGCAGAATAGGTTTACATAATGTTAATGTAGACAAATGGCATGTACAAAATTATATCTAGCTGCAATTTAATTAGATTAATTAGACCAATATAATTAGTAGTGCTATATTACCCTAGTTAGACTTAAGTGCTCCTCCCCTACCCACCCCCCCACACACGCACATACGCACCAGCTCAAAAATGTTTTACAACCCTAAAACATTATAATAGCACATGGAGTACCCATGCAGTAACACATCAATTTCACCACGAACACACCATTAAGAGTGGGAGTTTGTAGGACACTCAAGAGACACATAAAATGCTACCTTACTAGGGAAAAATTTTGATAATATAGACTGAAAAATATCCTTACTGTCAAAAAAAATGTTTATTTCACATTAATCCCAAGTTTAAGTCTGGCCATGATCACACAAAAATGAATTTAACAAACAGGTTCTGGAGTTAACCTAATGAATAAAACAGACTTAGTGTGGCTTTAGTTAAACCCTGCAGAAGTTAAGTTTCAAACACCCATTAAATCACAGATGTGACAGAATTGTTGGGCTGTCCACTGAACACGTCTCAGATGGCTTGGCCCATAAGCCCCGCATAACCTCTAGGAACCAAGGGGGAATTAGGTTCTTAATCAACAGGAGGATGCATAACCAGGCTAATTGGTGTTCTGGGTCAGGGAAAGAGAATGCTGCCCCTGGGTCTATAATTTGTTAAATGATACTGTGCAGCCTCCTTAATTATGACAAATAAAGACTTGTCTTCGTGGTTACATCCAGTGACACTGACTGTCAAGGCACGTTGACTAGAGCAACAGAACCCACCCGATATATCCATAGCAGCTAATGTGTTCCTCCCCTGCGCTTGCGTCGGACTATTATGTCTGTAGGAGCACAAGCTGCTTTTCAGCTTGGCCTTTCTGCGGAACCCATGATGGTTGCGAAAGTATGAAACTGCCGCACCGACATCGACAGAAACTATGGACAAATAACCAAACGTGCATCATTTCAAGGGTTTTCCTGATTTTCGAATTGTAATCGAACACTACAGAACTGAAAAAGAAAAAGAAAACAAGGAAGAGGCAGAGGCAGGGAGAGAAAGAGAGATAAAAAGTCTTACAACTGATCTGGATGGGCTAAACTTTAACTTACGACATGCCTGCACCCGGGCCCTGGCTGGAGGCCCCTGGAGAGAGGCTGGCCTCACTCTCCCCGCTCACCCTGCCCGAAGCTTCCCCAATTCCCAGGGCCCTGGAGCGGCACCTCCTGATTCTTGTGGTTCAATTTGTGCGTTGACAAATATTGACATCTATTGCAAAGAGAATGCGAAGAAATCTGGTGTTCATCTGATTTTTGTTTTCGTCTTTCCGTTCTCAAGCATAAATTAAGATATTCCACTAAATGTTAGCTTCTGTAGCCTAATTACACTGAATACACTGTGGTTGATAGTGTTTACATACTGCAAACTACTTAACATCTTATATATAGTAGGAAAGATGTGTTTAAATATGTTTGCATGGCATTACTTGTATATCTCTAAAATAGACTTGAATAATTATCAAGCATTGCCATCACCAGGCTTTTTTGAGTTATAATTAAAATGTATCTTTTTATTATACTTTCAATTTTTGCTCTAGAAAGTGGTGAATTGTAACTGCACATTCAAGATTAAATTAATGTACTCCTTCAAAAAGCAATTCGAGCCATCTTTTACCTATAAATATCGTAATTTGGTGATGGTGTGTGTAGAAGAGAATTTGTATAAATATTTAAATCAGTGCGTGGGAAATGTTAAACACTTCTAGTAAATTGAAGATTGGAATGGTCCATATTCTTTCAGAAATGGTGGCGAAGATATCAATGTATATTCATCTGTAGCTGGCAAGCCTGAGTTTGAGCTGCCAGATTCTCTTCCTAACCTTTATCTATACCCAGAAGAGAAATTACATCCCTGTGAAATTGCATCCCTGACAATCATTTTGCCTCTTCGCCCGATCCACAGGATTTCGTCACTGTAGAACTAGATCTCGAAGGTGTTCAGAAGTAGGTATGCCTGAGCTAAAATACGGTTTCTAGTTACCAGTTATAAAGAGCATAGTAAATATGAGACTTATTGATCAGTCCATTCTTGGGAGCCAAATAATCTGAAGTAAGAACACGGGATTTTCTTTTATAGAAAGGTTAATGTTGGTAGAAGGAAGGCTTTTGGGTTAAGGTGCAGAAACCGCATATGCTAGAATAAACCAGAATGGGGATTCACTGTCGGGGCTTGCAGCTGGGAGGGAGAGATGGGAACCAAGAGTTAAATCTGGTGGAATATCAGGTACACTTTCAACCAGTGGCTCAAATGCCACCAAAATGGCCTTGCAGCTCTGTTCATCTCTGCCATCTATGTTACTCTCTTTTTCTGCAAATGCTTTGACCTGTCTGGTTCCCGTGACAGAAAACATAAATGCTGGTAACTGCTAACTCTGTCAGGTTCTGAAAACTCTTTCATCTGCTGCCACACAAGAATGGAAATGACTAATTTCCTTAGCCCTGGTTTAAAAGTCCTGGAGAAAGCAGGTGCCCATCCCTGAGCCCATCAAGCACAGAGGGGCCAGGGAAGGTGATATAGGTTCCCAGCAGACCCCAAGAGAATATATGAATGAGGAGGTATAGATGACCCCCAAGTGGAGGCTCTATTGCCTGGATAAAAGTTAGTGTGACATATTATACAAGTGGAGTCCCCATCCCTTGCTTTAAGAATAATCCCTGCCAATGACTCTCATGGGCCATCTCCATTAGTGCAGACTTACTCACTGGACTTGATGGGCTTTGGGGCCATCTTGTCATCTTGCCATCTAAGTCATCTTGTCTCTGTCTGGCTGAAGCCTGTAATGGTGTCTGAAGGGGATATTGGAGGGAAAGAAGGAAGGAAGGAAGCAAGGAAGCAAGGAGGAAGGAAAGGTGAGGAGGGTATTATGTTCTCCAGAGAAACTCAATAGAATATATATATCCAATAATTATATATATATATGTATATATATATGGAGATTTATTATAGGGATTTATTATAGGAATTGACTCACATGATTATGGAGACTGAGAAGTCTTATGATCGCCCTCTGCAAGCTGGGAACTCAGCAGAGTTGGCGGTATAAATTCAAGTCTGAGTCTGAAGCTCTGAGAACCAGAGAGCTGATGTAAGTCCCCGTCCAAAGGCAGAAGACCAAGGTTCCAGCTCACAGCCAGGCAGAATGGATGCCCCCTTCCTGGGCCTTATTGTTCTATTTGGGCCCTCAGCTGATTGGAAGAGGCCCACCCACATTGGAGGGCAATCCACTTCTTGAGCCCACGGATTCAAATGCTGATCTCTTCCAGAAACACATAAACACAGGCACACCCCAAAGTTAGGTTTAACAAAAAATCTGGTCAGCCTGTAACCCAGTCAGCCTAAGGCATAAAATTAACCATCACAGGAGGAAATAGACTTCTGACTTGCGTGTAAAGAGGCCTGGAGATTCCTGGAGTCAGAGATACCCTTCATGTGCTTAGGAGTTGTCTACCAACATGGCTCCAACCTTTACAGCTTCTATTGTAAGTGGTTAGAAGGTGGAAAAAACCTTGCAAACCTGAACATCAGGACCTCTGGAGCCAAGCATAATGGGTTCCAACCCCTCCTCTGCCACAGACTAGCCATGCGAACTTCTGCTAATCGCTGAAGCTCCCTTATCCACACACACACACACAGAAGGTTAAGAATAGGGCCTTTCTCTTAAGATGGTTGTGATCTAGGCACTTGCAAAGCAACTAAAACAGTACCAAGCTGCAGGAAAGCACTCTGTTTTTAGTCATCATTATTATTATTATTTTTCTAGTTTGGTATTTTCTATTAAATTTTAGTTTTAATAACATTAGGAGCAATTACTTACACAGATGTGGTTTGCATATCTGATTTTTGGCAAACAGAATGGATATTGAAAAGTAGCACGCAGGTAGAAGTCACACCCACTGTTCCCAAAACTAGGAAATAAAGTTCAGACAAAATGATATCATCAGAACACACCAAAATAGGGATTAGAGCCAAAATTGACCACTTGGACAGGTAATAACACTGCATCGGAAGGGAATGCATTGAGGGACCAAGGACAAAAGCTTAGTGTAGAATACAAGCTCTGGAAATTCCCTATCTCCCCACCTACAGTTTTCCGACCTACATGGAGACTCATGGTGGTCTCAGAATAGCAGCAAGGAGATCAAATGGGTTGTTGAAGAAATGAAATCATCTTATGTGCAAAATAGTCACAGGGTGGGTCTGGTTCATAATAGATAGTCAATAAATATCAAGTATAATATTACACTCAGTTTGCTGAGGTCTTCAACATTACCCTGGACTAGTAGAATTAGAGGAGAGGAAAAGGGTTTACTGACCTCAGAGTAGAAAATCACAAGTCAATCGTTAATGCTCTCAGACCAACATTGGCCAGAGGTAGAGTGTCATTGTTTGGGAAAAAAAGAAGACAGTCTTCTGGCTCTAACTAGAAAAAAAGGGCATCCCGATAAGAGCAGGAGTAGCCCAGCTCCAGGATTTCCAATTGGATGACCTAAGATTGACATCCACTTGCTAGTG
The DNA here is from genome assembly GCF_011800145.1 of Mirounga leonina. NCBI lineage: Eukaryota > Metazoa > Chordata > Mammalia > Carnivora > Phocidae > Mirounga > Mirounga leonina. The sequence goes on along the minus strand of NW_023270854.1, from coordinate 3,060,871 downwards.
TGCCTTGGTGTGAATGCACTCATTCATCACTGAACATCTATTTGGTTATTGAGTGTCTACCACGTGCCTGGCCCTAGGGATCAGTAGTCAATAAACAGACCAAAATACCTGCTTTCATTGAACTTACATTCTGATTCATTAACTTCTTTTAAGATTTTATTTATTTATTTGAGAGAGAGAAAGAGAACATGCACATGAGCAGGGGGAGGGGCAAAGACCGAAGAAGAGAGAGAAACTTAAGAAGATTCCTCGCTGAGCGCAACCCAACACAGGGCTGGGTCACAGGACCCTGAGATCATGACCTGAGCTGAAATCAAGAGTTGGATGCTTAACTGGCTGAGCCACCCAGGTGCCCTTTGGTTCATTATCTTCTGTCTCAAAAGGGAGCAATAGTATTTCCTACCTCATCTGGTTGTTACAATAGTTAAACAAGGTAATGTGTAAAACACTTCCCATCCTGCCTCTCATTTTTAAATCACTTAAGAAGTATCAGTAGTTACTATTATCAGGATTGTTATTATTTAGCAATTGGTCAGGAACCCACAGGAACTATTCTCCCGCTGTCTCCTGTCCTTGTCTAATGGCATTGAGCCTTGCATCATGTTCCTTCAGCAATACAGCAGAGTAAGATTAAATAGGGCTCTAATAGGAACAATGAGACACAGAAACAGTCCAGTATTGACCGACATGTCTGTCCTATTTATCAGCATACTGAGTTGTCTAATCTCACATTCCAAGATAAAGATAAATATGTATCTGGAAACTCTTCTAGACACAAATGTGTGCCATATACCAGAAATGACATCAACCACTGAATTAATGTGTGTGAACTTGACATGAAATCATAATTAACAATGTTTATAGCCTTAATTTCAACATGGTGATGTGAAATTAGAACATTATGATCTGAAGTCAGAAACCAAGAGAATGTTAGTGTATGTTTTTTGACGATGCTATTTAAGATCTCGTAGATTCTTGAAAGCACATACCACCAAACACCATTTTACAGAAGTGTATGTCATTTCGTTTTGTTTCCATCATTTTAAAATTGACTTTTAAGATATTGTGAAAAAGTGATGTTCAAGATGGTCTTTTTTTTTTTAAGGAAAGTTAAATGAATTTCAGATTTTCAAGGCACATATTGAGGTTTTGAATTGAGAATGAGCCTGGCATTGAAAAAGCCTTCTCCATTTTAGTTCATTCAACCCGGATTGCTAAGCCTTTAATTAACCACACAGAAATTAGTCTGACCATTTCAATGATGGCAACAAGTATCTTTAACAAATGTGAAACAGCCAAGCATCTAAAAAGTAAGTGCATGGAAATGCAACCACAGGACAAAGGAGGGCAGGGGAATAGTCGCATTTCCGACTTTATTTGTGTTCTCATGACCAGGCAACCAGAGACGGTGAAGAAATTGTTCTTTTTTGCTCAAGATATTAACCAGAAAGAAAAAAATTATCTGAAGGCTTAAGGTTCTGATCTTACACAAAATTCTGGGCTTCTGAAAAACCTCACCAGGAACTGATGGAGCAGAGAGAATAGCTTTCGGGATGGGTTACACTGGGACGAAGGATGATTTGGACAAAGAGTTTCAGTCCCACAGGGACGTGCCCTTGCTGCTGGTGGCCAAGCTGGGGTGTGTTTGACTTATGGGAACTAATGTTTCCAGCCATGAAAACCCAGGCAGTTGGATATTCTTCATCATAAGCTGGTTTACAATTACAGAATTTAAAATAAGCTTCTCAAAACTGTTTCCTTGGGGAAAATTCCCACTTAAAAAATACCTACAGCTACAAAAAGGTGAACCTAATCCTGAAACGCAGTATTTTAGACAGCTTCCCGCCCCGGTGATGGGAGCATCAGACAGAGTGGGGGCAGAAGTCACACCACCTTTCCTTGCTCCTGACCTACAGAACAACCACACGAGGAGTCCACACAGCTTTTGAGAACCCTGCAGAATGCTGGGGTGTTGCCCCTAGGGTAGAGCCCCAGGGCAGGCAGGGAGGAGGCAGAAAGTCATTGCCATTAGTGAACTCTGCCTGGAAAGCTTTTCCTCAAGGAAGAAAACACAAAGGAGCCCAACTTCAGGAGCATTGTATTTGACTTGCCATTTGTCGCTGAACTTCTAAAGAGACCAGAATCAGCTGGTGGTTGGACCCTGGGTATAATCGGTGAATGTCTCTCAACCAGTGGAAAGATTCAAAAAGGAGGAGAAGTATTTCCAAGTTACCTTCCTGTGGAGTCATAGCTTCTGCTTGCCCCATCACTGTGTGAGCTGCCTCTGGGGCTGGGACCAGGCCAGCAGAGAGAGGAGGGTCAGGAGGGAGGGAGTCTCATGAGAGAGAATGGAGCCTGGAGCAGGGGGACTCTGGGCACCATGGCTCTGCCCCCTGAAGTATTCTGCTGACTTTTATAGCAAGACAGCTCTCATTCTGCATTGTCCAGCCCTCCCATGGCCAAGTGTCCCATCCGAAAGTACCTCTCTGGCCCATCCAAGTTTTCTGTCCGACCCCCATGTGGCTCTGTGTCCCGGCCAGTTAGGGATCTTCATGTGGGTTCTGGGAACCTGTTAGGTGCTGAGGAACCTTCCAAAAGGTCAAAAGGTGCTCATCACTGGGACCTATGTTCCATGTCATGGGAAGCACTGTTGGTTTGAAATGGATGAAAAGGTCCTTGCTGGTGGAGACACTGTGAGCAGCATCTTGATAAGAGAGACTCTAACATATCAGATTCAAGAAAATCCTCACTGTGTTCAAATTTTTGCTGCTCTGTGGACTTGAAAAATATTTCGTGAATGATCCTCACTTCATGGTACTTCCTTAGCACCTTTCTTTCAAATTATTAAATGTTAAAACCTCCCTTCTCTTATCTCAACACGAATTCCCCACATTGCAGCCCATTTGCTTTATTCAGGGACACCCACCTAGTTTCTATTCCCCTTTCTCTGCCTTTATAAAATCTCCCACCAGCTCTGGATCACTTTTTCCCTCCAGAATTCCACGTACTGATTCTTCTACTCAAAGCCTGCTGTGGATAGCTCAGTCCTCAAACTTCGGGGTACTTAGGCATTATCCAGAGATCACATAAAGATGCAAAGCTCTGGGCTCTGGGGTAGGGTCTAGAAGCTCCTCGTGTGCCCAGGTGACAAAGTGATTCTGATGTGGCCCACAAGCTGTGGGAAGATGACTCCCCGCAGTGGCCATGGTTACTCGCCATGATCAAACTGTTGTAAGCTAAATGTATAGTAGTTGACTCATTAAACAAACGGTAATTCAACCTGAACCCCCAAGCGGGGGATTTCCAGTGACCTGTCTGAAATTTTCAGGCATTCTTTTACCTGCATCCCTGGGCGATCGGGAGACTTACATAAATGAGGCCAAGACACGGCCTCGAAGTATTCCCCTTAACGGCACCAAGTGGGTCACTCCCCATGTTGGCTCATGGTCTCCACTCCCCATGTTGGCTCATGGTCTCCACTCTTAGATAAAAACTCCTGCGTGGGAGTTCTGTGGTCTGCGTGCATTTAGTAGGAATCAGAGGCATGCGGTTAGACAACATTTCATGCACAGCCATAAGGCCTCACTGTAGTCATACTGGCAACTAGAAAATGGTCCTCAATTTATTCAAGTTTTAGTTCTGCTTTTTTTATAGACGTGTGAAGGAAACTTAAGTTTGGAGAAAAATAAGAATGTTTGTTGTTGTTTTATTTTACTTTGTCCTGTAGCTTCCCCAAAGGAAATTTAACAGATGTGGGGAAAATGTCAGCAAAAAGATGGGATTCTTTTTTCTTTTTTAACATATGTAAACATATGAAGTTTTCTTACAGAATGCTTCTCTCTTGGTTTCACAGGTGTTGAAGACTCACTGTAAGAGTTAATTAATAGTAAAAATAACTCACATTAACAATGCTCGATTGAAACCCCAGCACCAGCAGAGCATCGAAATTGATAGGTGAAGCTCTACTCCACGGTAACATCCATGGCTTTGCACCCGATGAAAAGCATCCTATTCAACACATTTTTGATTATATTTTCAACAGAATGGGACTGTTGTCAGGTGGACCAGGGAGACCCCTGGGGCCCTGAGGGCTCCCCCCTACCTATCCCCAGGACGAGGGCCAGGACACTCTCTGTCTCTTCGAAAGAAAAAATTGAGGATGGACCAGACACATGGTGGAACGGTGTAAGAAGGAAAGTTTATTAAAGGCAAGTACGCTCTCCAGACCTGAGAGCAGGCCGGCTCAGGGACAGATGTGGCCGGGCGTTGGGTCTCTATCGTTCATTGAGGGAGGTTAACAAGGGGGTGGAATATTTATTACTTGGGGAGGGGATTTCTGGGGAGCAGGGTTTTGAGGCTTTTCTGCCTGACTTGGCCAGGGTTTCCGGCCTTCTTTGTCTTGGGCCTGCCTGGTTTGATCCAGCTTCTTGTGGCTTTTTTTTGGAAACTGCCAGGACAGGTCTCTAACTCCACCCCTCCCCCCATAGCTGGCCATGACTCCCCCTTTGCTGGCCTCCAGGCATCCTGTTAAAGCCTAACTGCCTGCCTATTCTAACAGATTCAACAACCTGCAGGACCCCTGGGTGCAAATCAGAAATATCTCCCCTTCTAGGGGCAAGTGCAGTGACCCACTTACTCACCTGCAGTTGTCCACTGGAGCTAAGGTTAAGTAAATATATAGAGCGCAGTTCCACCCAAGTGTTCACACAAACAGGAGAGAGAATTTGGAACAGAGATTTAAAATAGAGTAGGTCGAGTAGATTCCTCTTCACCTGCAGAGAGTTTCAGAATCCTCTCAAAAACTAGTGAAAGAAGGGCCAGAAAGGTTGCTTTTCATATTGCTGCAATTTCCAGAAAACATTAACTTCCTACAGCACAGATTCCAGCTTTTGGTATCTTTTGACAATATCAGTAGGGGTGAAGATCAAGGATTTCCCTACTGGTAATTTGCAAGTGCAGCTCTAAGTGTTTTCCTTCTGAAGAGATGGGGGAAACAGCACAATAAAATTCCGTTCTACAGAAAACAGTAGATAACCACACTGAAGACAGAGCCAATTTGAGTTTGTAAGAATTACTGAACTATTTTTCTGTGTATTATTTCTGAAATAATCTTCCTCTCCTCGCCCCCATTCCATACATATATTTATATGTATCTTTTTCTTTCTTTCTCTCTCTTTCTGGTTCTGTTTGTCCCGCAGCTTCAAATACACGTCTTGTTTACTTCCTGATCTGCAGCTATCCCAGGATCATGAGCCTGTTTGGGGGAAAAAAAAAAATTTAATTTGGAAAGCTTCCTGTTCTGTAGTATTTCAAATTTAGAATTCCATTTAGCTGCAAAATGAAAACAAAGAGATAAAGCAAAGTCTTTTGTGTTTCAAGTTCAGATGTATCTCAGCCACATTCCATAGATTATTTTGATTTAGTTTTAACAAAATACCACATTAAGTCACTCTAATGAGCTGTTTCTGTTCCCCTCTCAGCACAAGGTCATTAGGTACAAGACAGCATCTTTCTGCACTGTTTTCACTATTTCATGTCATGGATGTCAAAAAAGACTTTGACGGTTTTCCATGGTGGAGAGGAGGATGCGACTGTTCTGGAGGAATGGGTTTGTACCACGGCAGGGAAGCGGTTTGTCGCGCATCTCCAGGATAGTCCCAGGCTCTTCAGGCACGTGTCTGGTCCTGGGAGAAAGGTTCACCAACCCTTCTCTCTTGCTTGCTCAGAAATAAGCTCATTTCACACACTGCATTACAGCGACAACCCATCTGAATGTGTGCTTCCTGGGGATGAAAAAACCTGAAATTAGCATACACATTTAAAATATCTGTCATTAAGTGAATTGTGCTTTTTTTAGGGTAACAGCTGTCTTTTTAATTAAGGAGAGTTGCAGATACATCCTGCTCACAAAACATTGCACCACACATTCCGTTCACCCACGGCAGGCTAGGAGCTTCCTTCCATTTTGCGACGGGATACAGACAGCAAGGTGAGAGCAGCCAGGTATCTGAACGTGACTGCCTTAACGTTACGTGTGATATGCTAATTATAGAGGAACAGCTCTTGTTCCAGCTTCCAATTAGGGGTCTAAACAACCTCGTCAGTACTTGTCGTGGCTGTTAGCGTGTCTAATTATTTACGTCCTGGTGTAATTTCTGTGAAAGCTGGTATTCAGGTGAGTGGTGCCGTGGATGGACTCCCATCGAACGCGAAATGGACCAAAACAGGCTTGTCGGCAATGCTCTGGGGAAGACGGAGCCCGGGTTAATGTTCAGCAAAGCTTTCCAAAGTAGAAGGGTGACTTCGGTGGAAAGAGGGCTGGTTCTTTTATTCAGCCATCACAGCGGCCCTGGCATCCTGCCAGATCCATTCCTTGAAGGGGACAGAACCATCCACCACTCTCTACAGTACCAGGAAGGAGTGTCTGTCTTCACTGCAAGGGTAGTTTTGAGAGAGTTCGGCAGATCAGGCATAGGCCCTCGAACCAAATCTAAGCAAAGATAAGAGCCGCTTTTCCAGTTATTTATCAAAGTCAAACTACTTTCTTATCAATGTCTAAAGAACTAATTCATAAGTTACTGAGAATGAAGCTGGCAATGATTTACATTGTTAATAATTATTTATTGCTGGTTGATAGGTCTTCACAGAAGCATTATGCACACACACACACACACACACTTACTATGCAAACATTTTTATATTTTGTGGCTATTCTCTCTTAACCAAATAACATTTGTGTGTGCCGGGGTGTTAGTAAACAAGAGATACATTTGACATCCATGATCACATCTTAAAGGCATTTCCACCAAAATCAAGATAAGCTTCTGCCAAATGCGATTGCATGGGGAGATTTAGTGACACAAGGTTTTAAGTACTTGCATAGAAATGGGTTTGTGGATGAAGATGTTTTAAGGCGAGTGGCCATATCCATCTAAGGTTCGACAGACATGAAATGAAGAAGATCAAGTCCAACAGCAATATCAGAAGAAGTCAGAATCCCTCCTCTCAGACTTCACGCTTTGCTTTGTATGCCACGTGATCCTTCCGACAAGCCTGGGGGACGAGCAGGAAAGTCGCTACCTTTCTGGTGTTATAGATGAGAAACGGATGGCACAGGAAATGTTTAAGGTTGAACAAAGCCTGTGGTCATAGGAGTAGTGAGCAGGTTCATCATGAGCCGTGGGTAAAGGAAGAAGGAATGAACAGGAGCCAACTACGGATCCACGTGGGTGGCAAGGTACCATGGAGGCCGCCCGGGGTGCTTTTAAAGAACCTGTGAACCAAGTTTCCCTCCAAGAATTCAACTGCACAACCAACACAGGGAGATCAGAGCCTAACACACATAACCCCGTCCGTGAGATAGATTGCCCTCATGGTCTGCAAGGATTACCAGCGCCCTTACTAAATACACTGCCGGGGTAGAGGGAGAGAAACTTTGGCATGATAAGAAGTAGGTCCAAAATGGAAGCACAGGAAAGAACAGTTACATAAGCAAGGTTTTGCAGGACTCATACAGGTAGTGATCTTGGGAGTGGGTCACCTGTCACCTGGACTAAGTTCCCACTCTGCTTAACAGGTGTATGGTATCATGTAGCTGAGCATTGGAATAATCAAACCTTATTCTGACTGCCCATTCCCCAGGCTATCTTCTGATCGTTTGACTTCCCAAGTAGCCTGCCTGTAGGGACAGAATGTGTCGGTCAGGACCAAGTGAACATCTGGTTTACCTGACAGTTATATTACTCACTGTAAATTAATGAACTGGCACTCTGGTTTCCTATGTCAGTCTCCTGTGAGATGTGTTAACATGAGTTAGCGTTCTTGAACTCCAGGACCCTGAAAAATCAGCACATGCACATTGCACGGCCTGACCCGAGCCACATTGGAGGACCACTCTGTAAAGTTTCTGAAGGTCTCAGTTGAATTAAAATGTCATCCCCAAAGATTAACACCTAAATAATCACTTCTTCAATCAAAAATTGACCCTAAAATTTTGACACAGTGTGATGTAATCCAGAGACACTGGGTCAGGAGTTGGGCTAAGTTAGAGACCTGGCAGCAATTAATGGTTGACACCCTGGACAAGGGGATGGGACAGGTGACCACTCAGACCCCGGGGACCTGCCATGTCAAGGCAGGATGTGGCTGGAGCATTTTTAATAATGAGAGATAATCTTGTAAATCTTAAGGGATTAAGAACCAATGTAAGGGAGACCTCTTGAAAGGAGTTCTGAAATAGCTACAGAGCTTGTCCCCAATTGACATTTCCTTATACAATAACAGTGACAGTGTGACAATAATGTCCATAGGAGAACAACACAGACCTCAGACTGCTTCTCTCCGATAAAGCCTCTGTTTACAAAAGAAGACTCTAGAGGAAAGAAAGGTGAAAGCAGAGCAGTGTTATGTGGAGTCCTAGGTAGGCCCTTGGCAGGAGTCCCCTGTAGGTCATCACAATTCACAGCCCAAAGCATGCGTGCAAGTGGGTACGCATGTACATACAGCCAAGTCATGTAAAAAGTGCAGACCAAAAATCGAACCAGAGCAGACTTTTCCGGACCTCTAATGATTCTTTGATTCAGAGTGGATTTGCGGCAGGGCTGTTGCCATGCTGCCGTGCGGGGTGACCTCCCCAGGGGGCGCGATTCCAGGGCACCGCAATGCAAAAGGCAGCCCTTGGAATTGTGCAAAGTGGTGGCCCCGGACCAAAGACTGGTCCGAACAGCACCTTCTCCATGAACGTCTGCTTGAATTACAGAGTGAAACCCACAGGCAGGGAAATAAAGGAAACCACACAGCCTCGCATTTGCACAGCTATGCTTCCCGTTTGCACATCCATTGCCTTCCCTGGAGGGAGTCATTCCCATTCGGACAAATCTCAGAAAAATTGCAAACGTGCTTCTCCCTGACCACTGGGTGGAGAGTTCGCGGTGCTGGTTAGTCCACCTCCATCAGGTTACAGGGTCCGAACTGCATACATCGTCTTCGTCAGGAGGAACGTGGTGAGTGATGACCGCCCTGTGTTTCAGGGAAGTGGGGGGCGTAGAGTGCTGGCTGCATCCTCACATCCTTCAGACACTTGTCCGTTTGGGAGAGCTGAAGTAAATCACATTGCAGATAATAGCAGAGTAGGGACAGTGCCCGGGGGAGGAGGAGAGAATAATACCTGAGCCACTTCATGCGCTATTTTCAGGAATAGAATATTTGGAAATTTCAAAGACATTTGATAATTCTAAACAGCTCGTTCAATTACCCTGCTCTCTCCAATAGAGAAAGAGCTTCCAAATCTGCATTCATATTGCTAAGGGGGAAAAAGCATTAGGAATAACTCCGGCACAGATTTTTGGCGAGCATCAGGGCACTTTTTTTCTAAAGACATTCCCTCCATCGCCTGCTGCTTGCTGCTTCATAACACTTGACAAATTCACAGTTCTTAAAAGCCCCCATAAATGTTTTGTAAATTGTTCCATTTTATCAGGGAGTTCTCAGAGCCTTGTCCCTGATATTCACCATGTTTTCATTCCCCGTTCCCTGTTTATCTTTATTTTTATGCATTTTCCAACATAAAAGGCTGTCATTATTCGTACCAGCGTTCTCGTTATTATTATCATGACGTTAGCCACGGAAAAGATTTACCATCTGCAAACAGGAAATTCTCACCGTCTTAAGATGCTTGCTACTCCTGACAAACTAATAAAAATAAATAAATAAGGCCATCTTAAGGGGAAAAAAAAAAAGAGAGAGACCTTAAATTGTTATGTGGCGTCAGGAAGGAGACGCGTGCCCATCTCCACTTCTTATGGGAATGTTTAAGCTAACTGAGAGCCAGAAGAGACTCCGCTGTAGACCCTGAGACATCCTTCACAGGGCTCCTCTCCGACGGGAGGAGGGATTGCAGTGGTGTGGCCCTCAGAGCTGCCCGAAGGAGACAGGAGGGCTGGTGATTGAATGTGGCGGAGAGGAGAGCCGGGAGAAAGGGCAGAGTGAGGAAGTTAGTAAAATTGCACCAGAGACCTAAAATTATAGACCTGTTTGGAATATGAATCCCCATAGCTGCTTTTCCGGAGCCAGGCGATTGAAGCTTGTTTGGAACCCTTCCCTGGACAAGTTCCATTAAAAATGAGATAGTGTACTGTAAATATAGGATCATGTGTTCAAGCATTTTGTCAGCACTGCGGAGCCTGGTTCACTCCCAATAGCACAATCTCCTGGATATTATACTGGGACTGTGAGGAATAGCCAGCACATGTTTCCATCACTCAGAACTGCTACCTTTTTAAACACGAGCATGTAAATGAAATATCGTCCCCGGCCAAGCGGAGGCCGGGCCGGGCACCCAGCGGGCGCACCTGCGGCTGGGTGGGAGTGCTTGCTAACGGTGTGCATCCGTCCCTCCCGGACAGACATTCATACGAGAGCCTCATCCTGAGGAGAAGCCGGGTCAGCCACATTAAAAGAAAAAAAAAAAAAAAAAATCCAACTAGAAACCAATTTTCCTTGAACAGCTGTGGGCGGATGTTTACTTTCTGCCCTAGAAGGCCCGCTTGGCCAAGGCTACCTAATCATGGGGGGGAGGAGGCATTGGCTCAGCTGTAATGCAGAGATGGGGCCCCCCTTCTCCTCTGATGGTGCAGCTCGCAGTCCTGGCGACCACTAAAATACTTCACTATACTTTTGAGAGCACCTAGACTTTTAGGGGTTCGTGAAGAGTGCCAGAAGATATTCTTCCCCAAATGACACAAAGCGGGGCCCTCGGTTTTCCAGCCAATCCACTCATCTTGGCTCCACCCAGGAAAATCTCGGAGCTGTTCTCCGAATCCCTCATTCATTTCCAGGATGGCCCCATCTGACATTAGTGGAATTAGCATTAAATCACAGCCTGAGAGGGAGGAAAACCCTTGTGCCTGGGGCGGGAGAGGTTCCTGGGCTCAGAGGTTCCCATCGCTGCCGATGCGCCCAGTTACGGGCTAGGGGTGGAAACTGACCAAAACGGGTGACCCCAGCCTTGCTAACGGCCGGCCCGAGCCAGCAGGTGCGCGAGTGAGAAAAGGAGTATGTTCGCATCCAAGGCTCCTGAAGGATGCTCGTGACCAAAGTCACTTCGCCCTGCACCCAATTCTGCCTTCAATGAACGGAAGGACAGAGGCGACCCTGACATAAAGTCGGAGGCTGCTTTTCGACCGGCCCACCGTCTCCCCACTTCTGGGAGAAGTGAACGGGGTCCGAGGGAAGGGACTGGGGGAGGGGAGATTTTAACAAGCCCAAGCCAGGATAAAGGGAAGCATCCAGCATTGCGAGGGGGAGGGGGCACTTGACGGCCCTGACCTGAGGAGACAAGGACTTGGGATGGTTCTAGAGAATCGGATGTGGCAAAAGAAACTACAAGGAGAATCTAGAAGGTGGGATGAATGGAAACTGAAGTCATAGCCTGTGTACTTCACAGATTGCCTCAGTATTGACCTTGGGCTCACGGCACACAGGACAGTCACCTCCCACAAAAGAGCACATGCGTGCATGCATGTGATTTCCCCCAGGGAGGACTTCACCTTGCAGGCCGTCTCCCCTGGGAGTAGCTCCTCTTCCTGAAAACCCCAGGACCCCTGCCTTCTGGCTGTCAGAGGGCTTTCACAGGAAAGGTGACATCAGAGCGGACCCCCAGCGATGGTCACAAGGCGTCTGCTGTCACTGGACTCGGTTCATATCCTGTGTAGGTCCCTTGGACTCCACAGAGTTATTACCAGGTTGTAAATCCAGGAGTTTACATTTAGAGAGCGTGGGGAACTGCTACAACCCAAATATGGTTTCAGAAAAAAAGACACCGATGAACCATTTGGAAACATATTTCCTGATTCGTCCTCTGAGGGTGGGTTTTCCCACAGCTGGGGAGGGGAGAGTCAGCCCCTGGGCAGTTTCCCCCCTGAGGGGGGCTGTCGGGCTCTGAGGCCCAAGGAGGCCCAGGTGGAAGGACAGACATGTTTTGAGACGTAATTGCCACCTGCAGCAGGCTGAACAGTGGCCCCTGATGAGACACGCTATGTCCTAATGCCCAGAACCAGAGAATGTGGAAAAGAGTGCTTATCTGGATAAAGGAGTTACTGCCCAATCCCTTCTCCCCTGAATCCCTGGAAACCACTAATCTATTAATCTACCACTAATCTGTATGGATTTACTCCTTCCGTATATTTCATATAAATGGATTTATACAATATGTAACCTTTTGTTTCCGGCTTCTTTCACTTGGAACAATGTTTCAAGGGTCAAGGTTCACCCTTTGTAGCAGGTGTTAGCCGTTCATTCCTTTCTAGGGCTGAGTAATATTCCACTGTATAGATAGAGGACATTTTGTTCAGCCATCATCTGTGGTTGAAGGATATTTGGGTCCTTGTTCCCACTTTTTGGCCTTTGTGCTATATCTGGAATACTGCCCCAATGAACACTCATGTGGGTTTACCTGTTTGAGTCCCCTTTTTCAACTCTCTGGGGCATATGCCTGTGGGTGGAATCGCTGGGTCATGTGGTAACTTGCAGAGGGAGGGGCTGTCGGGTGGATCCCACCACAGCTGCTGAATTTTTCATTCACGCCAGCAATGGCTAAGCCAGGAATATTCTCCACGGAAAAATTGCCCTCCCCCTGATGACAAGCTCCCAGCCTACTTGGCAGGTCTTCCTTCCACATCCCCAGCAAGGACTGACCACCCAACGCGGCCGAGGTGGATTAACCACCAGCTCCGATCAGCGCCGACCAGCAGCCTGTGGCAGAGTCAGGGCCTGCTTCGAGGAGGAGGTGGGACGAGGACTAGCCTTGACAGGTAGGAAAGGCACGTAGAAGAGAGGAAAAGTCATCCAGGTCAGAAAATCTAACATGTGTTAGCTATGCTGAAAAGTAAGTGCATAGATTATCTGGCTACAGGGAAGGGAGCCTGGGAGCAGAAATCAGCAAGGTCATTTAACCCGTGCATCCCAGACTCCTGCCCTCTCCAGCATTTATGTCTCCCTTTATCATAAATAACAATAATTAGGCACGGTACCTAACGCTGATGTAAGCTCAGCCTTCCCCGGCTGGCTCTGCCGCCCCTCTGGGAACACACAAGCCATGTTTCCGCATTCCGTGAACTGTGCTCGCCGGCCACTCTGGCCACCCCTCTGGACCTTCGGGACGTTTCTGCAAGTCACCTCTGACTTCAGAAGAACTGGTGCGGCCTCTAGGATAACAACCAGCAGAAACAAACTCTGTCTCCAATGAAAACAACATAATACAGCGACTGTACCAAGTAGTGTAGATCCTTAATTTTTTCCAACTCCTTTATTTAAAAAGAAGAAGCTTCAGGTAATCAAAGACTCACTAAATCATTTTTACCAAAACAAAGATGTAGAAACAGGAACACTATGAGCAGCATTAAATTAGCCAGCTCTTCTTACTACTAGACGTCAGGGCTTACAAACTGTCAGAACTCAGTGTTAATTCTGGCATATTAGGCTGAAGTTAATATAAGTCAATATGTGACCCCTGAATTCTAAGCAGAAAGCTTTGAATACTACCTCACAAGCGAGAGAGGGCCTTTGAAAACTTTTAGGAAGGGAATGATATGGTGAAAGCATTAAGTGAAGATTAATTTGGATGCAGTACATAGAACGTACTGGAAGGAAACTTGTACCTATGGGCCTGGTTGTGGGTGGTGACAGTGGACTTAATGTTAGTGACGTTGGTAAGAGAATTCATATGGCCTGAAGTTATTTACCTGCTGGGAGAGAGAAGAGAATACTACACTAAATTCATGGCTCTGAACTCGGGCAGCGCGTAAGAAGGAGTGGGCAGCTCACATGAGGAAGAAGCACCAGGACCAGCCGGGAGGAAGAAGGGTGCTAGGACTCAGCCTTTTCTCAGGCTGAATTTTTCAGTGACTCCAGAAGATCTCTGTGAAAATGTCCAATGAGGAGTTGCAGGGAGGTTGTCAACACATCCACTTCGATATAATCATGGATGCGGTGACATATTCCAAACCTTGCTCATGATGGACATGCAATACATGTTTTGAGGGGAAAGATTGACAGAATCAATGAATTACCTCTGGTGGAAAGACAGGAAGGTAAAGAAGTACATGGAACATCACAGGTGACAAGTCTCAATGTTCGCTGCTCTTCACATAGCCTCATCTCGGCTCAGGCCGCAGTGAAACCCAGCGACCTCAGGAGTATGATTGTTAACATTAGTGGTCCACAAACTGGGAAGTATATATAACAAGCCTCCTTCTTTTAGCACAAGTTCGAAAGGTATAGTTAAAAGGCACAAATGAACTAAGAATATGGGGGGGGGGAATGTCCAAGTAAAAGTGCTTAAAATAGGAAAGCTAAATTCAGACAAGTCCCCAAAATATTGATTCTTACCTGAAGCTTACATGATCGTCTGAAGGCTTAAATACCCGTGTTCTCAGTTTCTCTTCTGATTCCACCTGCTGAGCTAGGGGCCTTCGGAAATACCACATGAGTGGAAATGTCCTTGAAGGAGAATGAATTCAGACTTGAATGAACAGGTAGGTAAGACTCAAAATAGTGTTGATTTGTAGGTAGAATTTCAAGGTGTTAAAATGAGTTAAATACCCACTTAGCTGTTTGAAATCGACCTTTGGGTCACACAGCAAGTTTCACGTTCTGCACAGGCTTCCGTCCCTGCCTGCCGTCAAGTTTGGATGCCATAGGGTGCATGGAGTGGAGGCCAGGGTCTCCATGAAGCCGTGCACCCCACAAAGCTGTGCACCCCCCACGTGGTGAACCAGGACTCAACTTTCACCCATGTGCTCACCGCCATCGGGCATTCATCCAGGGGCAGGAGAGGAGGTGGAGAGTGGTCAACATCTTTCTAACGCCGACTTCACGGGACAGAGATAATGCACCAATAAGAACACAAATACAGTGTAAAGAGGAGAGAAAATAATTAAGTGTCATTGGTAGATCTGACTAAACACCAGAGAGAAGCTGGAACAAGAGGGATTTGTCAAGTCAGAAACTTGGGTCCCAGGCCCTACTTACTGTCACTGTGACTTGGGATAAGTCACTCAACCTCTCTGGTCCAAAGACGCTTGCATCTTCTAAAGCAGAATTATTAAGCCTACCTACAATGCTTCTGTGGCTGTTGTGAGAAATACATTCATTAACGCAGGTGTCTTCAGATTTGGGCCACGAGGAATTTAAAAAAAAAAGAAAGGAAGGAAGAAAAGCCCCAAGAAAATGGGATTACACAATAAGAAAAATGTGTTTACTGGAAAACAACTAGTCCTGGGACTAGGACATTCGGTGGCTCAACTTCCTAAGGCCAACTTCCTGCCACCCCACTAATGCCATCCAGCCTGTCACCTGCTCCCAGCCACGGGCTCAGCGTGGAGACTGGCCTCCAGGTCACTTCATCACTCATGGACAGAAGAAGGCAGTGTCATCCTCTGCGCTCCTGTGATTTCCTTGACTGAGGGATAAATTACATACAATACAGACCCACTGTATCCAGTTTGGTGACTTTTGACAAACGTAATACACCTTGTGATCCCCTCCACAACAAGGTGTAGAATATTTACATCACCCTAAAATTTCCCCACACCCCTTTTGGTGGGTCCCTTCCCCAGCCAGGCCCCAGAGAGCCACTGGTACGCTCTTGTCGCCGCCCATGCTTCCCTGGCAACGGAGGGACAGCGTGGGCTCTCTTGGTCTGGTGCCCTCACTTGGCTTGAGCGCTGAGGTTGCTGGCCCACTCTCAGTCCCCTCCTTTTGTGCGTGCACTACTCTGTTGCTTGGCTACCCTGCGATGTGTGCGTCCCTTCATCTGCTGAGGGACATCTGGGTTGGTCCCCACGTGGGGCAATCGTGAGAGAAGCTGCCTTGGGTGTTCGTGTGCAAACACACAGGTCCTCATGTGGGCGCGTGTTTGCATTACTCCTGCGTAAATTCCTAGGAATGGGGTCTCGCTGGATCGTGGGTAAGTGCATGTGGAACTTCACGCGTAAGGGTCACACACATCATCAGAGAGGCCGCGCCCTGTCACGCCGCCAGCAGTGCCCGCGAGCAGTCGTCCCACGTCCTCACGAGCACTTGGCGTTCTCCATCTTTTTTACATCACGCGTGGTTTTCTTTGTAAATGCTAAAACCCCTGTCCCAGATGCCCCACCTGAAGACACCCCCCATGTCTCAGGAGAGGACTGTGTCCTTCCACTGCACAGGACGAGGGAGAGGGGACTTAGCATGATTGCTTCACACTAATTAAATGTATACCCTAGGGCTAGGAGTGGATTTTAGGTTCTGCGTGGATCAGTAAACCTAAGCCGCTTCTCTCAGGAAGGAGCAGGGCGGTGGCTCTCGGAGGGGGAGCTGACTGTGTCTTCCACGATAAAAGAAAAGGCCCTTTTAAGTGAAAAGTATTATGCACATGAAATCTGTCTATACTTATATACTTAAAATGTACAGTAAAAATACATGTATTTAGAAAGGCTGAATCCAAGGCCATGAGAACTTACTTTCCTCACATGAGCATTTATTCACTCAGCCCTTCATTCATTCGACCTGGCGGCAGTTATCAAACAACTACATTATGAAGGGAAGGCCTGGCATGTGGCCCCCAGGAGACGTGAGCCAGCATCATCTTCATGGCTAAGGTTCACTCACTTTCTTCATGGAAATAGAGGCACATGACAGTCTCTTTAAAATTATTCTGTCAAAACGCCAATTCTAACATAGTTGGATTAAGGTACTGGGAAACACTGCACTGAAGTGCAATTGATGCAAAGAATGTTATATCTGCAATTATACTCAGATCCTATAAGTTGGAGAGTAAAACAGAGAGGGTATCTTGGAGAAACATATACAGAGAAGCCAACAATATTCTAGAAGTAATATGTTCGAAGAGCCATTATGTCTGCATTTTCAAACAAGAAGGAAAGAAAAATAAATCCATCCCAGCAACAATCCCAGGAGTTGGAGCATCCGTAGAGGCTGCCTCAACCCCAGCAAGGCCCCGGCTACCCCCCATGTGTGCTCCATCATGGGGGGGCCTGGGTAGAAGATGAGGAGCCATGACTTCCGGCACCGGGGCTGGTGGCTCCTGGGAGCACAACTTCTGTCCATGTCATCTGGTCACTCTGGATGTCAATGAGTCGTGATGATCTATACATAACCAGGTGCTGGTCTTAACTACGTATCATTCTATACCTATTGATCAAATAAATCTCCACGTCTTAAGGCAAGGAGACACCGCGGCAGTAACATTGACCGAGGACCTGGCTATTAAGCTGTCGCAAGCTCCAGAATCAGTGAAATGTTTGACAGCACAGGGATGAATACGTACTAGCAACACTGCTTAGTCCATGTTTCAAGGGCAGAATCTGACACCATGCTTTTCACCAGGCAGGCTGGGATCAGTAAAAGGATAGTGCCATAAAGAAATGCTCGAGCCCACGCCATGGTGCGCATGCCCTGCCCTTCATTGGTTCACTAAGGTCCTTGCAGCAAAGCATATCTCATGAGACAGAAGGTACACAGCTCTGAAACGAGGAAATTTTAAAAAATAAATAAAACTCTCCCTACTTACCTCCCCTCTCTCTCTCCCTTTTTCCCTCTCCCCCCTCCTCTTCTCCCTCCATCCATCCCTCCCTCGCACTTTCCCTCCCCCCTCCTTTCCTTTCTGCTGTAACACATACAGGTTGCTGAGTGTCAGTAATATCCTGTCTTGCCTTGGCTGAATCATGTTCAGCAGGGACCCAACCACGTGACCCACCAGATGAACAATGCCACCAAGAGACAGTGGCTTGACAGACCATTTGGTGTGATGCCACATCCCTGCCAAGTCCGAAGACATCCTGTCCTGCCTTGTTGTCACACAGCAGTCAGACCCTGTGGTTCAGGGCTTGTCACGACTTGTTCTACCCCAGCATCCCATGGAAGAAGCACCCTACGGAGATGAGCACCCCATAGAGATGAGTTCCATTTTCCCAAAACACAAAATCATCCCACTCCTGTGACTTAGCGTCCATTCCAGCACCTCAAGAATCACTTGAGTGAGTGTTCAGCCCTTGCCTTACCCAAGGGCAGCCAGGGATTCCGGCGGTACTTCAGATTTGGTGTGGCGAAGGGTCAGCATCCTGCTGCAGCCCTTGGCGGGGAGGAGACACAGAAGCCTACCTGACATCTCCACTTTTCAAATAATGAATATCTTCTGGTTTAAGTAGACCTCTTCAGTCTCAAAATAAAGTCAAGTATATCAGTGTTTGTATCTGCTAAAAATATTAACAAGTTTTTCTCTTTCCTGAGATTCCTATCCCATTAAACTAGAAAAATGGTTTTTATAACAAATCCTAAAATATAAACCAAAACGTGCGTCTTGATATGCTTTAAGGGGCAGAATATTGACCCCTGGCTGTTTCAGGCAGGTTTTTGGAGTGACCTGCATAGCTCCCAAGGGTGCCAAGTGGGAGCCTCCAAGTGGGAGCCCGTTCCCACCCAACCACCAGGTAGGCTGCTGATCTACAGGTGGGCGGAGGATCTCCCAGGGAAGTCAGGGGCAGCCTCTCTTGGCTGGGGTGCTGCCAGCCATCCAATGCGGCCTCACTGCCAAGCACATGCAGGCCCGGCCAGCCCCAGCCCAGGGACCCAGCAGCTCCGAGAGCCTGCTGCCCAGCCCTGGGCGGCCCGCAGCTGATAATGGTGAATAATGGTTGTGGAGGAGCCCAGGATCACACAGCCTTGCAGGAAACCCACGCTGACCGGACACTGACCACTTCTGATTCTGCAGCTGGACCCAGGCGCCTGGACCCAGGACGGGCCTGGCACAGCCTCCCACCAGCCCCTCCTCCACTGGGGCCCAGCACGGCTTCCTGGCGGCCAAGCCCAGTTGCAAAAGCAGAGAAAGTCAAAGGAGGAGCTCCCCCTCACTCCGCTGCCCTTGGGAGAGGCCTGAACAAGCAAAGCAATAGGGTACGTTCCATAAAGCCTTTTTTCCCTCTCCCTGGCTCACGATCATCCTTGGGAAGAGTCAGTGAAGAAGAAGCTATTGATCTGTGAAACAACTTAATTTCAAAAGAAAACCTCTAGATGCCATCTTCATTCTCGGGGGGACTAGAGCCACCCCTTGGTCAGCAGCTGCCAGCTAGCCCCCAGGATGTCCGCCGTCTTCAGGACACTGAGGCTGGCCTCCCTCCCAGAGGGGCAGAGAGAGGACACAGAGGGACGCAGTGGCCAGGAGCCGTGGGGGTGCTTGTGAACGTCGCCCACCAGCAGACGCAGGCCCTTCCTCGGAGCCTCCTTTTCCTCTGCTGTGCTTAGGGCTTTTTAAGGGGGGTCCACGGAGCAATGACCACGGCGTCAGGGTCAGGTCATGCATCTCGGGCTGCTGCTGGGGACCCAATTCTCTCCCCATTTGTCCTGGCTGTTTCACTGGTCTCATTGCCCCCCCACCCGACCCCCGGCAGTGATGCCTTTACCTCTGGACGACCCCGCACGCCCCTCTCTGTAGCCAGGGTGAGTCACCGCAATAACAGCACAGAGGAGAAGGGGTTAGAGCGCTAGGGGGCATATCAGTGAGGTCATATGATACTTGTCTTTCTCTGATTGACTTATTTCACTCAGCATATACCCTCTAGTTCCATCCACTTCGTTGCAAAAAAAAGAAAAAAAGAAAAGAAAAGAAGGCTAGGGGGCAGAGAGTGGCCCGTGGGTGCCGAGCTGTGGTTTCTGGCCCACGCGAAGGAGGAAAGTCTGTCAGGTGGCGTGCTCCTGGCCCCAGCCTCCCCCGCACACTGGGCAACTACTCTTCAGAAAACTCTGGCTAGACAGCTGGGTGTGTTTGGAGGGTTAGATCGAGCTTGTTTAGGAGCCAGGGGGTGAAGAAAATAACCCTACAGGGTCCTTCCAGTGTGTGTTTCTAGAAGAAGTGAATGCAATTTTTCCTTTCAGTGTTTGTTAAAGATTGCAAACAAGTATCTCTTGAGATACAATTTAATTAATACAAACTGAGCTCACTGTACTTCATTCCCAAGGATCCTTGATTCCATGAAGAACGTTTAAACCCTGGAAATTGAAAGGGTCTATTCAGTAGCCCCTCTCTTGCTCTCACAAAGCTAAAACTTAGAGAGACCCTACATCAATAATCAAAATAGAATCATATCCTTAAAGATGACCAGTGGCTCCTGCGACCGAGGGTTAGCACTGATATTTTTCCTCATGGGCAGTACGTTTTCACAAATCCACGTAGAAACATCGCTGCCTTAGAGCCGGTAAGCACGACTGTGGAGTATGTCATTTCTTCCAGATCCAAAATGAGGAACTATTCACATAAAATGAAACATCAAAGGGACGGAAAGGATCAACACGTTTCGTTAGAGATGATTCAAGGCGAACAGCCCCCCGGACCTTTGTGGGCTCATCTGAACACACTCAGAGGACGGTCATGAAAGCAACGCAGGTTGGCCGCTGTCGACGTCACATCTATGGTCTGGGGTCAGCCCGTTAACAAATGTGTTTGTTTGTTTGTTTGTTTGTTTGTTTGTTTTGGAAGAATGGACAAGATTTCCTCCAGCAAATTCCTCTTCACAGAAAATCATGTTCTGCCCCATTTTTGTCATGCAGGTGATGCACATATACTATTAATAGAAATTACAAACTCATTAAAATCGTATTTCCTTCATAACCCTGCTGACTCTCTTATTGATGACCAAGTTAGAAATATTTTATAATCAACGCAGTAACTCTCGTCAAGACCACGAGTATCCTTTCCTTCTGCTCCCAGCTGGTCTGTAGCAAAGTGCTTGGCAAACTGGAAGAATAGAGTGTGCGTCCCTCACTGGACTCACTATCCCCATCAGCATCCTGCTGAGCCTGGCTTGATAATAAACCACCCAAGAAGAGGGAAGGAACAGAGAGGAAACTGGGCTTAAGGGGCATAGAATAAGAAAGGAGTCATGGTACTTTCTCGGACTACACAAGTTTAATTATATTAATGAACTGTAATTTGGCAAATCCACAAAGGGGCTGTTTCCTTCATGGCAAGAGAGCCAGTATTTCCATGGCATCTTAACTCCACAATTTTCACCAATTCCCTGCATCCAACCATCAATACGCTTTTACCTAAGGCTACAAAATCCCCTCCCACGCTGGCTTGTCCAGGCTTGTGTGGGCCTCCTGGCTGCCAGACCAGACCACTGCCCTGCTGTCACCCTCCGTCCTGCACCCAGCAGCTTGGTGATCTCACGCAATCAGGTGGGCATGAAATATTAGACTTTGATTTTGTTTCTATCCCAGCTCAGATTCTTTTCTTCCCCAGGACCAACACTCTTGGACACGCTGCTCGATTGTGATTCTGTGAATAATACCCATTACGTGTGTGTCTTCCTACACCGGATGAAACTGAAGCTTTTCTTCTAAAAACCTCACCAGTTAGTGAAGGATGAAGATATATAAATAAAAGTTCATCCAAGGTAGATTGTGGTAGTGATATTATAGAGGGAGAAACAGAATCCTACAAAATATATTCAAGAAAGAGAAAAAACTCAGACAGGAATTTATCATCTAATATGTTGTCACCATGTAACTTTTATCTCTGGGTCAGCATGTAATCAATGTGAATTCAAGTCTTGGTTCAGATCAATGACAAAACATAAGGGAACAATGGCGGAGATGCTCCTGGCAAAAATTCATTAATCAGCCTTCTTCAGGTAAAATACCTTAATCAACTAGAGTTTTTAAAAATACTGGCAAGTGCTTATGATAGTTCAGGGTGGATATCAAAGAGTCTTATGTAGGTTGACATGACATGACATGACATGACAATGACAACAATCCTAGAGTGAGATATGATCATACTTTTCTCGCACACAGGGAGGCAGGCTCAAGCAGGTCAAATAATGCCTAAGTGTCAGTGCTGGGATTTGAACTCAAGAATTCTAACTCCATGATCACATCTTCAACCACGGTGCTTTAAAAGCTTACCTCGAGATTTACCTTGGGAAAGATACAAAAGAACTGAGACCCAAGTTATGTGAGGTGAGAGTATAAAAAACACCCACTTATTTAATGAGATGCCTTCCAATCCTTTTTGACCTTTCCCCAACGCCACTTCCAAAGATCTGAAGCCCCAGGGCTTTCCTAATTGTAAGTGGCCCCTATAATTAAAAAGCCATATGTACATAACTAGACCATTCCCAAACTCTAAATTACCCACAGGGAGAAAAAAAAACAAAAACCTCAGTGCACTATCCTGCACTCCACTGAAAGTCTCTGTGGTGAACAAGCAAGTCCAAGAAAAACTCTATGAAAGAGAAGGGCAGGGGAGCTGGCCGTGGGCCAAAGATGGGTCCAAAATCACCACAAGACAGAGAAAATCCATTATGCGTCCAAGATAAAAGCAGTTCTGAAAGACCCGACACTACAGAAAGGGACCTATAAATGCAATCCAGTCAAGATGTCAGTCTTTGAAAGGCATCACTTCTGTGGGAAGAAGGCATACAAAGCCTGGCGAGGCGCACTTTGGATCATGGGTATAAAAGGAAAATAAAATAGGGTAAATGTATGGCTCCATGAGAATACCTCAGCTGATGAAAATTCTCCTGAAGGAGAAACCACGGTGCAGAAGAAAACCATAGCACAACACTCCAAACCGACTAATATCCTACATACGTATTTGGGGATAAGAAAGACCACCTTGAATCAGAACATCACCATTAGGCAACCATCATAGTAAGGATCCAACCATTAATGATGTGCATCCAATGCATGCTGAAACCTGTGATTGGAACTTTAATGAGTAACAAGATAATTACATGTTCTCTAAGTATCTCCCCATAAGACACTTACTAATTACAAAGGTAAAAACAGTACCTTTAAAGTAATTTTGCGATAAAAAATACGGTAACTTCACAATGGAGAAAGTGCATCAAACCACATGAACCAGGCAGTCAAAGTCAACACCACCAGAAGCGGGATGAACAGCATTGTCATGCCTCCTGATTGGATAAACTATGAGAAACACATCATTTTTGTGCTATTCCAAAAAACACGTATTTGGAATCTGATCATGAGAAACATTGAACAAATCCAAATTGGGGTTCATTCCATAAATAAATGACTTGTGCTCATTAAAAATATCAAGGTCATGACAGATGAGGACAAACTAATGACCACTCCAGGCCAGAAGAAGCAAAGAACTATGATAACCCAATACAACTTTTGGTCCCAGATTATTTTTCTTACAAGGGGCATTATTGGGAAAATTAGTGTTTGAGTAAGATCTGCACGTTAGCATTATAATACCAATGTTAAATTTCTTGATTTTTATATTTGTACCACGGTTTTGTAAAATGTCTTTGCTTTTAGTACATGACCACTGAAGTATTTAAGAGTAAAAGGGAATAATTTCTGCAATTTATTCTCAAGTGGTTCAGAAAAAGAGAGAGAGAGAGAGAATGATAAAGCAAATGTGACATTTGAGGAATCTGGGTGGAGGGTATATAGGCATTCTTTGAATCATTTGTACAGCTTCTCTGTAAGTCTAAAATTATGTCAAAATAAAAAGTAAAAAAAAAATTTACATTAGAACTTGTCATTTCCATGATAAAACAGTCCAGTCCAGAGATTTCCCATTGACTTTCCTTTAAAATAAATTTCCTGTTAAAATAAAATCTGTGAGATTATTTGAAAAGTATGCACAAAACACACTCTAAAGCATACCATTTTTACATAAAATCACACATATTAAAACCTCATTCCATTACCATGGTGTTTTAGACTAATACCAAATTCCTTGCTGTTGGCTTTTCTATATTTCCACTTCTAAAATGGCTTCAGTCAATTTCCCTAACAAACAATAGTTTGAGTTTTGTCTGGGATTTTTTTTTTACTATTTTTTATAATTATTCCCAATGTTTTTAAAGCCAGTTGAATGCTAACCAGTCTTTACTCAGATTGGTAATATCTCTTAATTAAGTACCATCTGTAAACTTCATGAATTTGTTGCTTTATCGCCTTCTATTTGATCACTAATTAAAAGATAAATTAAAGCTAATCAAGACAGAAAATGCAGAGGTAGGTCAGGAGCCTTCCTTCCTACAATGTAAGATCATTTATGGTGGTCCCATGTTTATAGTCTCTCTGGGCCTTTGTTCTAATTACTCATGCAAGACCATTTGGGTCAATATGGAAAGTGCAAGACCATTTGAGTCAATATGGAATGTGTTCATGTCTTCCATAAGAAAGTATTTCGTGCTTCCCCAAAGTACTGCATGTAGAATCACTCCAAATCCCTTAATATCCTTGTTTTATCATCTGACACAAAACAAAATGAAACAAAACATCCTGTTGGTACCTCAGAATTAACTTTTAAACCAAACTGCTCATCAGTTCTGTTTTTCTGGAAATGTGATTACAAGTTCTAGCTCCACAACATCTGTTCCAACTATTTAATCTTTCACACATACTTATGAAGTACCTACCATGGTCAAGACATCTTGCTTGGTATGAGTACTGAAAAAAAAAATGTTTAAGACATTATTTCTATTCTCATGGAACATTCATTGGCTCCATGTGCTGTATGTATCTCAGGCAGGCGGCATTTATCACATTCCTTTGTAAGAGTTTATTTCTGTTCCAGACTTTCCCATTGGATAGAGATGTACAGATGGGTGTTTTTTATCTCTAGATAAAAGCAGTCTTTTATCTCCGGTCAGTGCCTAACACTGGCTATAAATGCTTAGAAAAATTAAGTGAAAACTCAATGAAATAAATGTGCCAGTGTTCTTCTTGGCTAGATGGAAAGTAAGAGATTAATACAGGGCTAGGACAAAGAGTTTGTCGGGATGAGCAGGGAGAATGAGGAGGTCCCAGACCTGGCACTTTCAGGTCTAGCACCAGGAGGGTTCCAGGTGATCATCTGGTGATGAGGAGCACCTACCACTAAGGGGAGTCTGGGAAGGGAGTATCACCATAACTTGGGGGACTTAGGAGAAAGTCTTCAGATGAGGCAAGATATGAGCTACACTGATCCTTAAAGAATTATTTATGGCAAAATCGTATTAGAACACTTTTGAGACATATTGTTTTGGTTTGGTTTTAGAGTTTGGAGTTTTGGGTTTTTCACATTGAGCCTTTCTGCACAACGGGCCCTAAGCATACAGCAAGGCATTTGAACCCCAAATTACATGCAAGCTCCAGATCATAGATGCCCAGCTGTTGGTCCATGCGCAGTGGGGTATCTTTAATTATGGGAGGCATGCAGGTGAGGGGGGCCCTATCACACAATTTCCAGCCCAGAGAAGCTGGGATGAGGAGTGAGGGGAGGCTGACAGTCATCATATTCAACTGTCTTCCTATCCTATTGTACATATAGTATGTGACAACATTATCCTTGGTGGAAAAAATGTGATATTGCCCAGAAGTTATGTGAATTCATAAGCAAGAGTTACTAGAAAATATTTCTCAAGAGCTTACTTCACTCATAGTTTTGGGGAGAAAAGACTGAATCCTAATCATCATCAAGCAACTCTCATCGGGCCACTCTAGTCTCCATTGTGACAAACTCTGAAATCAAGTTTCTACTTACATCTGGGTAAAAATATAATTAAATTTCACAATCAATATACCTCTTTTTCCATTAAGACATTTCAACACAACATTTGATTTTTAAAATAAGCAAATCACACATAGTGGTTATAGCTTGTGTTTCATGGGAACTCCTCTGGACTTATGGTTATGTATGAACCAAATCTATAATACATTTTAAATATATTAATTGATTTATTTATTCAAAAAATATCTATTAAGTACTCCTTGTATATAAGATACTCTGTTTACAACTAGGAACACAAAATGAATAAGAGTATAAAATTGAATTTAAATGTCTCATATATTCTTACATTTGAGTGGGGAGGAAAAGAAGGGTACTAATTAGCACTGAATTTTTATTGAGTTAAATACTCTCGCTAAACCAATGTATACTCTATTGTACATATAGTATGTGACAACATTAAACTGGTAGAGGAAAAACTAGAAAGAAAAGACAGGAAAATCTAAATCAAAATAACAACAACAAATCCAGGAAAGAAAAAGTAAAAAAGAGCAGGACAAGTAAAAAATTTGAAGTACAATAGTGGAAATAGACACAATGTATGATAACTTAAATGACGTAAATGGACTAAACTCTCCAGGGCATGACAATGTGAGACTGGATTACATATTTCCCACCCCAATCTGCTTAGGAAAGATATACTTAGCATAGAATACTAAGAAATTGAAAGGAAAAATATTTAAGATATATACCAGGAAAATAGCAAAGTTGTTGTAGTCATATTAACATTAGACAAAATAGATCATAAAGCTAAAAAAATTTTCCTAGATATTTCAATTCACTGGGTAGATAAAAAATATTTCTAAATTCATATACCTCTAAAAAATTGCTTTAAAATTTATAAGGCAAATTCTGATAGTGCCACCATGAGAGATTTCAAATGTGCCATCCTAGTGGTAGTTTTAATATATCTCTCTTAATATATCCATCAGGCAAACAATTTCAAGATATAGAATATCTGAGCAGCAACATTAACAGTTTAACCTAATGTGTATGGGTCAAATACTATAGCCAATTAAGAGAATTGATACTATTTTCAACTATGAACCAAACATTTAGAGAAATTAAATATGTATTGGTTTATAAACCTTGGAATATGAAGGAATTTCCTCAACTTTGATGAAGGGCTTATGGAAAAAAATAGGAAGTACCACTTAAAAGAGCGAAAATTAGCAGAATCTAAGATCAGATTGGATTATTAGAAGAAATTTCTTTAAATCCAAACTAAGACAGATGTGCCTCTGACACATGTTCCATTTCACATTATTTGGGAGACCTTTGCCTGCACAGTAAGTTCAGAAGAAGAAATTAAAAGTACAAGGAAAGACAACAGGGGAAGAAAACAGTTATTATTCTTAGATGATATTATTGACCACATAGAATACTACCAAACTCTAGAGATTAGTTTTCTGCATTGATGAGTTTATTTATAAAGCTGTTGGATGGGAAAAAAAAATCTACAAAAGTAAATTGCATGTCTACGCATGAGCAAAGCTCCAAATGTGCAGTGTAGAAAGGGAGGTCATTACAATGTCAACAAAAATATAAGAATTCCAGGAAAAAAAGAAAAATTATTCAAAATTTGATGAAGAAAATTATAAAACTTTATAGAAAGGCTAAAATTATCTAAATAGACATACCATCTTTATAAGTAGGAAAACTGAACACAGGTCATCCTCACTTTTAATGTGTCTCATATGCAAAAATTGAATGTCTAGGGTTTAGTTAAAAAACACTCTTCCCTCAACAATACAATTCCAAAAATGTCCATTTGCACAGTATATTTTCTGTAACTGAAGAGAATACAAACTTTGCTGCCAGCTCTTCAGTCCAATCATAACATAAATAACAGATGCACATCATGGTCAGTGACCAATCACACCACTTCTTTCAAAATCTGTTAATATTAGTCACTGCACATCTGTTATTCAGTTCACACACAGAGAGCAAAGCTTGCAGTTGTGTAGTCTCCTTGGCTTCCAGTAATAAACCCACATGTCATTTTATAAAAACGGATAATTCAAAGAGGAAATTGTCCAACAGAGATGAAAGTACAGTATATTCCTTTTCTATTGCTGCTGTAACAAATTACCACAAATTTAGTGGCTTAAAACAACACTAATTTATTCTCTCACAGTTCTGGAGGTCTTCAGAACAGAGCGATTCAAGACCTGTGACTAAGTGGATGAGGGTGGAAGGTGGACTGGGAGAAGCAGACAAGTCCAAGAAGACATCAAAGTTTCTAACTTGAACTGTTGGGTAAATGCTAAGCAGGAAAATAGCAGAAGGAGCAAAGTTTGCAGAGAAAGACTAAGAACTGAATGTGGGCATGTGGAGTGACACAGAGATAATGCCTTTGTGTGTCTTTCTTGTACTAATGTTTTTTGACTCAGGGATCAGAGTCCTTGGGTTCACCTGTGTAGAAAGAGGGAAAAAAATTCCACACTGTGTAAGTAACTCCAGTTCCTTGAGAATGAGGTTGACGACCACTGGGCAGAAAACAGAGTCCAACGGGTCACCAGGAACAATCCTCCTTGGGGGCTCAGGAAGGAGGTCCTGCCTGCTCTCTTACCCTGCCAGGTCACATCCATGCTGGGGCAGGTCCGCCTTGCATTCTTTCTCTTTTGGGACAGAGGGCCTTGTCTCCTGAATTTAGAGACCACTATTGTTGAACGTTTGACTGTTTTATAACCCAGCAGATGCAGCTATCTCAAACAACTCCATTCCCTGAAATGTGTCAATCCACGTAGGAGGTGTATAATTGATTTTTCAGTGAAATACGTTAAGAGACTCGCTAGTTTCAAACCACAGGATTTTTCACTAATGATGACATGTCTGACCTTATGGTTCTTTCAGTCCACAGCTCACTCGTAGACCACGTAGAGGTGAGTTTGAAATTCTCTCTTGATTGGTCACGTGGGATCATCACGTCTTTACCACTGGA
Organism: Mirounga leonina; assembly: GCF_011800145.1. Lineage (NCBI taxonomy): Eukaryota > Metazoa > Chordata > Mammalia > Carnivora > Phocidae > Mirounga > Mirounga leonina. Next base: position 3,032,339 of record NW_023270854.1, on the reverse strand, counting down.
CCAGCAGTTGTACCAGGAGGTCAAGGTGGGGTGGGACTCGAAAATCATGGCTGGCCCTTTGAGCAAAAACGCCTACACATTTCCTGGAGCTACTAAGTGGGTTTGTATGCACAGATTTATTCAAGACTTTGCCAAAAAATATATATTTTTTGCTGAATGCAATGGTTTGACTTACATGTGGAAATTTTACTCATAATACAGATGCTGAGTCTGGAATGCATTTGAGTAAACACTGTGCGTGGAGACCCATTGACAGTGACACAGGCCTCCTCCCTTATGGCAAATCATTCCACTGCCACCTTTTAAAACTTAGCAACTGCCGTGGACGCATCCTCCCTGCTCTCAACTCCTACTGCCTCTACTGCCTCTATCTACTGCATAGCACAGTCCTCTATTCTGTCTTTTATGATTCCTTCGAGTCTCCTTGTTTGTTAGCCCTGACTCCCCAGTAGGGCTGGAATTATGGAATGTAGAACTAAATCAAGCTAAAGGGAGTTACTTACAGTAAAAACCTTCAGCTTCCAATGCCGTGTGCCCTTCCAAATGCTCTGCAATGTGAGGTATGTAACAGTCATAGAATTCACGCCCTCACACAGTGCTTATGAGCACGATGTCATGCATGGGGTGGGATGGGTCGGGGGTGATGAACTCAGACTCTGACCGAACAGACTCTCATCTTCAGCAGAGACAAGGCATAAGACCATGGTTCTTAGAGTCACAGTGACTTTGGCCACTCAGGCAGGCTCTGACGACTGCAAGTCGCATGGCCTTTAATGGGTCATGTGGTTTCCCTACAACTAGGTTCCCTCATCTCTAAAGTGTAGATCGTAATGCTTCTCCCATTATGAAGGTTCTTATAAGCACCGAGGGAAATAAAGTATTTTGAGCATTTAGTACAGTGTCTGACGAGTAGGAAATGTTCCCCAAACACTGGCTCTTACTGTTCAAATTAGATCATCCAACCACATCAGTGTCCCTCCCACTCTGTCACAGACTCGCATTATTCAAGTGTGCATTTGTCCCAAGGTGTGGTACCTTGGAGGGCTTCTTACTAGACAGCTCAGGCTGTTGAGAAGATTAGCACTGTAATGTGTTGGTCGATGAACAAGAACCAGACTTTAGACTCTAAGGGCACGGGAGTGAACCAGTGTAGAATGTCTATTTCTCTTCTTGCGTAGAGAATTCCCGAGTTAAGGCTGCCTTAGAAAGTGGAGAGGAGGCTCCGAGACTGAAGCAGAGGACAGCTCCTCATGTGTTTTCCCTCGTGCCCCAGAGAGGAAGGAAAGGCCTCTTTCCAACAGCGTTGCCCCAACAGCAGAGAGTGTGCGGGTGGAGGGATGCACACTTCCAGAAGGCCCCAGGCCCTGGGAAGGAAATGAGGGAAAATCAGCTGGGCTCTGAGTGAAACCCACATCCCCAATAGTGTGGAATCCCCAGCAGCATTTCCCAACACCATGGTTACTCCAGAGATGCTGGACTGAACTGAGTCCGTTAGTGAAGAGTTCCTTAGGAAACCTGTGGGGGAATCAGATGGGCCGAGAATCCTCAAGCGTGGGACGGAGTGTGTACTGTATCTCTAACATCCTTCACACAGTCCTTCCTCACAGCACACCTCGGCCCTCATGAGGAATGCTGAGGACAACACTCGTGTGTAACAGAGTATTCTGGAAGTGGGGTGTTTTAAATATGGGGAGAAAAACAGATCAAACAAGAGTCTATTATGTGTGCACATGTGTGCACGCGTGTGTCTGTTGGGGCAGGTGTTGTTGCTTTCTGTCCTTACCTACGCTGCTCCTTTGAACTCCATGGAGGTGCTCAAACACCTGAACTGTGTGAAAATCCACTTTTTGGAAAAAGCATCTGGATATGTGCTTTTATTTACTGTATTCTTGACTGTTCCCCCAGAGCCTTGCATGGTGTCTGACAGACAAGAGTCCCTCTGTGAACGTCTGTGATGGGAAGGGAGTCTTTATATACAAACGGTAGGGAAACACATAGAACACACACACAGGTGTGCATGGGTTCCTTCATTCCAGAGGGTCCATCAATGGAAGATGTTATTCAAGAAACTAGCAGAATGAATTGTAGGGAACGGTTAAGCCCTCCCTCAACCGACCTTGAAACACTGCTGAGAAGACCTTCACACCATTGGCATATGTGGATTTCCATAGCATCTGCTTTTTGAAAACTCATGACTACCACTCAGAAAAAGTAATGTGTACCTGCCTCTGAGCACCCAAAGTTATTCTGCTGATGTGAAAGAACACGTTTGTCCCTTACCTTTTCACTTTCTAATCTGTCTATGTATCAAATATTTATTTCGGCAGGCAAACACACAGACCAACCCCTTCCCCTTAGCTTCCCCCCACCCTTACAGTTTTATGCTGCTTTTTAATTAAAAAAAGTTTAAGATGTAATTCAAATGTCAGGGGGAAAAAGGAGAAAGGATCCATGCAATGGAAAAAGAAAGTCACATATGTGCAGATTTTTAACGAAGAGGTTTTTAAAATATTTTCTTACATACACAAAGTTAATGCTTCGGTAGGTGAGTTGTAAATGCTTCTTTTCGTTCCATAATTATAAGTGAAATGTTCTTTACTGCACAATAATAATGTTCAAGCTGTGCTATTTTGCAGCTAATAATTATACACAACAGCGTGGGGCATGATAGCTAACAGAAAGTTTTCCTTCTTAATGTATTACCCACATCTCTCCTCTCCCTGCTACCTGCCTTATTTGCAGTGACTATCCTTTTTAATCCACTCTTTATTCTAGGAATAGAAACTCTAGTTAGTTACTTTCTTAAGGAAAGAGTGTGAGGCAAGACTGCTGACTGGTTAAAATTGCTCCCATACAAAGTGAAGTCTATAATAGGCTTGCTTTTTTAAAAAAAGAGAAATACACACTCAAACTACAGCTAAGCTTAAAATGTGCTTGCTTGAATCTTCAGTATTAAAAGGTCAGAAGTTTGCTGTACGGTTCAGCACAGTGTTATTGAAACAAGCCTAGAAGTTTGGCAATAGAAGCGGAGGTCATCAAGGCCTGGCACCAGATATCAATTTCTGCACAGATGGAGAAATACATTTATCATTGAACAGCCACATTTGTTATTGGGGACATGCACCATTTCCAAGATATCTTGAGGTCAGCCAGCTGTGCATCCAAGTGAGCTTCTCCATTAGCTACCCAACCACAATGTTTCCTTGAAATTGCTGAATATATTACGTGATTTTCTTTGAAAAAAAGAAAGAAAGAAGATGCCACATTTATTAAGAAAAGCCATACTCCATAAACTAAGATTGGGTTGGAGACATTTGAGGAAACCAACTTACCTCAAACTGAGTGTTCTGAATAGTTGAGATGAATTAACTTCTGCATAAATTTGAAGAACCATAAAGGAATGTAACCCGGATACAGCAATTGATTCAGCAGAAATAAGCATTCCTGAATTTCAGTATACCTGATGCTCATTTGGACAGTTGCCTGGACTTCTTCAACTAACATTTAGCCCCTTTCCAGCTCTTCTAAACATAACTCCCTCTTAATGGTTTACAATAAACTGACCATATGGGTTAATACCAAGGCAATCCTTTATTTTACCTCACTATTATGAACTATGAAAAAGTATTCTTTAGCACAGATTTGTGGTATACGCTCAGCCATACCCTGAGCAGATTGCTTAAAGGAGTATCAGTTTTACTTAATACTCTACAGCCCCTAGGAATTCAGATCAGAAGGCCAGCTGTGTTACATGGTTCAGGACATGGGGTCATTACAAATCAGGTGGTGTTCTGTCCCGTACGTGAGAGGCTGTAAACATGTACTGGGCCATACTACAGAATCCAGAAATTACTCCTGTTTCTTATTAGTAGACATATCCAGGATTTTCCAGAAATTGAAATATTTCACAATTTAAAATAATAGAATAATATAAAGTGAGCACTTGGCGGGACCTTAGATAGCATGTACTCCCACTGCTGATTTCACAGGTGGAGAACACTATGGTTCTGAAACTATCTTGCCCAGGGCTGACATAGGCCAACTTGATTGTGACCTCTCTCAACCCACAAGTCACTGAAATAGACTCTAATAGCTAGACAAATGTTCCATTCTTAATTATTTCTCTATGTGGATGCTTAGGATGGTGTGTACTTTATTGAAGAGCAAGATCTGGATTCTACTTCAGGTAAGTGGAGGTCTAGATTATTTGGATCAACTCATACAACAGAACCCAAAAAGCTAGACCATGTGTACAAGCATCAGAAAGCTAGTAAAACAAGGAAGGCAGGGACCTTGAGACAATAGGAATATGCATCTGCTTTTTCTCTGGGAGTAGATGCTAAACTGGAAGAAACATGTGAAAGTCTGAGCTGAGATTTTGGTGCCTACTAGTAGAACAAAACTTAAAGTCTGGGGCATGCCACTGGGAGGGACCCAGATATACTACCTTAACCTTGGTCTAGAACTCCAAAAATACTGATGTGAGAGTCAAAATACATCAAAAGTAAATCATCCCATTTACAGACTGCAGGTCAGATTCAAATTGTCTGGATGACCCAAAGTACTTAAAATGAGGTGATCCCAGGTAGTTAGTGGCCCTCAAAACTTTGCCAGAAGTAAAAAAAAAAAAAAAAAATCTCCAGAGGAAGATTATCTGATGCTTTATATTATTTCTATCAATAATTTCTAAACAGAATGTATACCCTAAAATTGAAGATAACTAGGCACATGAGGAGATAGTCCATCATGAGATAGAGCCAACAGAAACAGCAGGTGACAGAAGCTGCAGATGTTGGAATTATCAAAGGCTCTAATGATGCTTACTTCTGTTCAAGAACATAAGAGCTAAGTTGAAAATTTGGGATACAAAACTGGAAACTACAAAAAGTAATAACAGATCTTAAAATGAACCAACTACAAATTTTAGACACAAATAATAAAAGAACTCAGTGAATGAATTTAACAGCAGATTGGACAGAGCTGAAAGATGATTGGGGAAAAAATTGCCATAACAGTGGGATAGAAAAGAGAAGTTTCCATCAGAAAAACAGAGGTCACTCTTACGTATTTTTTAAAAGATATCAATGTCGGGAAATGGTTACACAGTGAGAAAAAGCTGAGGATCCAAACAGGAGATGGTGAGGCAGCCCAGTCTTAAGCAATGGTGAGAAGCTGCTAACATGCCTTACCAGAGGATCAAAGGAGCCCAGGGCCCATGGGAAGGAGCACAGCATGCCTTCCCAGCAGGAGACAGAATCAAGGAGAAAATGCTGTTGTTGCCAGAGACTATTCTAAGGAAAGTAGGGAATGACCTAGCTTTGCCCATGCTTTCCCCTCATGTATTGAATCCACCTAGAACATAACTGTCCCAGGAATCTGGGATCTGCAGACTGGCATCGTCAAGGATGCCATGAGACAGGGCAGAGCAAAGAAAGACCAACCAACCAGGCCAAGAACTAGCAGACAGAAAATTAGAGGCATAGAAACTTGGAATAAGGTGAGTGGTAATCTATTTCCCTGGCCCACAGAAGAAGAGAAAGAAATTATAGTGGAGGCAATGTTTAGGGGTAAGGATGGACAGTTGGGATCTGATACAAGACTCAATCCACAAAACCATCAAACCCAACTATCCCCAAGCAGGGTAAATTTAAAAGAAATCCACAACTAGAAATACCATAAAGTAGTTGCTCTCGTTATAACCTGAGTGGGTTTTAAAAAAACATTTTGTAGAATCATGGGAAGTTGAAAGGTAGACAAAGAGATCCCATATACCCTTCATCAAAGTGCCTTCAAAGGTTACATCTTACAATACAATATCAACAAAAACAAACTGACCTTGGTATAATGTGTTCTATACTATATATGTATAGTCTATGTCATTTTGTAATGCATGTACATTCCTGCAACCAACACAATGATTGAGATACAGAACTATTCTATCAGAATAAGGCTCTCTGTCATGCTACCCCTTTATAGTCAATCCCATCCCTATCCCCTAAAGCCACTAATTTGTTACCTATTTCCATAATTTTGCAGTTTCAAGATGTTATATAAATGGTATCATTCCCTGTGTGACCTTTTGAGATTGGCTTTTTTTGCTCAGTATAATACCCTTGCATATAGTTGGGTCATTGATTTTTTTTTTTTTAATCTACTCTGCCAGTATGTCTTTTCATTGGTGTATGTAGACCTTTTACATTTAATGTAATTAATGATATGTTAGGGTTTAAGTCTACTATTTTGTTTTTTGTTTTCTATTTATTTCCTTTGTTTCATATGGGGCTCGTTTGTTTTATTTCTCCTGCCTTCCTGTGGGTTACTTTAATGTTTTTTTTAGAATTCCGTTTTTATGTGTTTTGAATGATCTCTTTGTAGAGCCCTTTTAGTGATTGGTCTAGATACTGCGTTATTCAGACATGACTCATCACAGCCCACTGGTATCTTTATTTTACCCATTTGAGTGAAGCATGGAAATGTACCTCCCTTTTTGTTCCCTTACACTTTCTCATTTATAATATAATTATCTTAAATATTTCCTCTATATACTTTGAGAACCACATCAGACAGTGTTACAATTTTTGCCTTGCTCAAACAATTGAAATCTCAAGGGAAGAGGAAAGTCTGCTGTATTTTCCCATATTTTTGCTTTTTCTATTGTTCTTTTTTCTTCTTGACATTCCAAGATTCCTTTTTTTTATTATTTTCTTTCCATTCTGAGAATTTCATTATCCATTCGTTTAGGGAAGGTATGCTGGTAACAAATTCTTTTAGCTTTCCTTCATCTTGAAATATTTTGGTTTCTTCTTCCTTCCAGAAGGATATTTCTGCTGGATATAGAATTATGGGTTGAGAGGTTTTTTTCCAGCATTCAAACAATGTGTGCTGTTATCTTCTGGGCTCCATGTTTCCTTTCCTTTTTTTCTGTTTTTTTTTATAACTTTATTGAACTATAATTGATGTTTTTAAAAACTGTACATTTTTAATGTGTACAATTTGGTAAGTTTGGACATATGCATACACCTGTGATACTGTCCCCATAAGCAAGTAATAAACATACCCATCACCCCCCAAAATTTCCTTGTGTCTCTTTGCTTTTATATCATACTTAACATGAGATCTACTCTCTTAACAAATGTTTAAGCCTATAATGCAGTATTGTTAACTGTGGGCACCATGTTGTCCAGCAGATCCCTGAAATTTACTCATCTTATATAACTGAAACTTCATCCTCCCTAAGCAATGACTCCCCACTTTCCCTCCCCAGCCCCTGGTAGCCACCACTCTATTTTCTGCTTCTATACATTTTACTATTTTGCAGGATTGGGAGAAGATGCACTATACAGGCTGTCTTGGTTTCTGATGAGAAATCTACTGTCATTCAAATGGCTCTCCTCACTAGGTAAGGTGTCACTTCATTCTCGCTGCTTCGAGACTTCTTTGTCTAGTTTTCAGAAGTTGATCTATACTTTGCCTTGGTATACATTTCTTCTAGTTCATCCTGTTTAGGGTTCACTCTTTCCATGTTTGTTCTACATATAGTGTCCAGAGTCTTCAGCTGTACTTAGTGGAAGGAATAGGAAAAAGTGTACTACTCCATTTTTCTGGACATGGAAAGCTTTCAGTAAATGCTAAGAGATTTTATTGAGTTGACTAGTTGGGGCTTATACTAAATGTTTCTCATCTGCAGCAAAGGTTGAGAATCACCAATATATCTGAGAGCTTCAATTAACTGAAGTTAAAAAAATTAACAATTCTAGTAAAATGAATAAATCATTTAACTTAAATTTTATCCTGAAGAGTTTTTTTAACCTATGTTGCTGAAAAATCTTTCCAAAATGTAAATGTACCTTCATACCTTTTTAAATAAGTGAACATATCTGAATCCTGTGATTACTAAGAGTTCTGCCCAAGTAACATCATTTACATTTGAACAATTCTTCAATAAAAAATTGAGATATAGGAAGCACCTAAATGTAGTTTCAAAACATCTCTGGATGCTTGGCATTTTTTATATAAATACATCAGACTGGTTTCTTTTAAGACATTTTATCCTATAATTTAGATATAAAATCCAGTTAGTTCAGGACTTTTATTTGATTCAAATTAATTGGAGTGTTAAACTTAGAACAATAATATGGTGATTTGTAAAAATAAAACATTAGGTAGTGTAATTTATTTGCTAAAGTTGGTAGAGTTAGAGAGTATCTAGCATATTTTTCATTCTTGAATGAGATGGCAAAAGGCTTTAGAAATGACTAGCACTAAGTGTTTTTTAACTGATATATTCTTTCTGTGCCAAGAGGAAAAAACACAGCGGGTGGAGAACAGGATCTGAGGTTTTAAATGTGGGCAGTTACCTGTAAATGAGGTGATCAAAGAAAGCCTCACAGCATAGTACAAGAAGCATTTTGAGAGTTATGTAAACCAGACAAGCCTATTATAAAGAAATAGTTCTCTACTTTCTACGAGTCTATGATCAAAACTTTATATGAAAATTTGTCTGGAGAACATTAAACTTCTGCAATCAAATCACTCAGTGGTTGAAAAGTAGACAAGGTCAAGGAAAATTAACCTCACTGCTGCAAGGCACACATAAAAGAACTCAGAATTTTGATGGCCCAAGAAGTAATGGTAAATAAAATACTCAGCCATCTGTCTGTATGCCCTGGCAGTTGACATGACAGGAATTTCTTGTACAGATCACTGTTTCTTCTTGGTTAACAAAACAGATAGTATTTAATTCAATATTTATTAAAACCTAAATACTAGATTCCAGTATGCTTCCTAGAATGTTCCCTATGCCGTTATAGAAGCTCTGGTACTAATTTGCTTATGTTGAAGAGTCTCAAGAACAATAAATGAAATTCTGTGTGTTCCTGAGCATATATCTGAGACTTACCTTCTACCTGTATGAATGAGGAATGTTGGTATCACCATCTTAGCTCTTAGGATGTTGTGAAGGACAAATCAGAGCATACCAGTTAAAGCACTTGTTAAGTTTATCTGTTGAGGCTTAACAAACAACCCCATAGCCTAAAACACTAACTTGTTGTTATCTCTCACCTGTTGACTGGGCTCTGCTGGAAGGTTATCATTTGGGGTCCCTCATGTGGGAGTGGTGAGAGCGTGGCTTGGCATAAGTCAATTGAAGGCTTGACTGGACAAGATGTCCAGGTGGCATCTTCATCCATATGTCTGACATGTCAGCTAGAATGGTTAAAACAGCAGGACCTGATAGGAAATGCAGTTAGTCATCACAGAAACTATCCATAGGTGCATCGTGGAAAATGGAATTTGGAAGGCAACCCTCAAGATAGACCTGAGATGACAAGATGCACTGGGGTCTAAGTCCTAGGTGGTGAGGTGTCAAGGAGTAGCAAGTGAGGAGCTATAGGAAAGCTGGGTATGGAAGCACGTTCAAGTCTGGACCATGGTGATAAGTAGCATTGCCCATAGTCCCTCACCCTCCCTAGTCTTGGCATGTTTCTCTCTCACATTAATTTGGGGCTTGGGGATATGACATGCTTTGAACTATAGGTGTGAGCAAATATGTCTTCTGAGACTGAGCAGAAAGAAGCATTAAATCTGATTGTATTTTATGACTCACTCACTTGTTTCTACACTCTACCATGAGAAAATAAGATTTGAGAGGTGCAGGATACTCCTTCAGCGTGCTTCCTGGAGTAAAAGCAGATCCAAAATCTACCAGTAGTCTAGAACATGGCAGCAGAAACACAGAGCCACAGGTTTAGAGTCAGCTGTTATCAGCTGTGTAACAAGGGCAGCAAATACACCTTGCTATTATAAGTCACTCTTCCAAATAAACCCATCTTGAAAGTTGCATGTGTTTCCAAATATGTATTAGTAATATTTTTATTATAGTATAACCTTCAAAACTAAGATAGCCTTAAGTTTGAAGAAACAAGAAAGTTCTTCATTTAAGAACAGCTGTGCTAACATATTGGCCAAGTTCTTCTCAAGATAATGATAAATGCAGCATTAATATTTCAAATTGGTCCTGCTGAAAGGTTAGTCTTCTAACACCCTTCCAGCTTCCCAATATCCTGTAGGGAAATTAAAGGAAGCTTAGACTTAGCAGGACTTGGACTGAGTGAAATATCTGTAAAATATTTTTTAAAAGATGTGACAGACAATATGCAGCTGAGCAGTTAAAACAATAATGCCATCATAATACAATAAAGGGCTGGAAAACGAAACTCTTACAGAAAGGTTTTGTGGCAAGAATTTTATGATTAAAAAAGTCATTTGATCCTATCCTCATGGCTTTGAATAACCCCAGTTTGATTTTTGAAACTAAAAGCTCAAATTCAACCCTATTTGTACTGTCAAGATGAGTAAAAGAAAGAACAGATGTGTCAGGATGCAAAGTAAACATAAGTGCTCATGGCTGACTTAGGTGGGAAAGACAGTGCTCAAGCAGAACATGATTTTTTTAATGTTAAAATAACTATAAAGGAGTAAGATAGTTACATTTGTTTTTATTATTTTGATATAACTTGAAAGTTACAAAATAGTTTCAGATGTAATACGAGGGACTCCCACATACTATTTAGCCTGATTCATAAATTGTTTACAATTCATCATTTACCATTCTCTCCACAGGTAGATAGATGATAGATAGATGATGATGATAGATAGATAGATGATAGATAGATAGATAGATAGATAGATAGATAGATAGATAGATAGATGATAGATATTTTACTTTTCTTCTGTACCAACTGAGAGTAAATTAGAGACACGTTGCTTCTTTACTTTTAAATACTTCTGCATATATTTTCTAATAAAGACATGGTTTACATAAACACAGCAAAATTATTAGAATTATGGCATTTAATCCGGACATACAGTCCACATCAGATTTTGATAATCTGATTCCCTTCCCAGGGCAGGCTCCATCCCAGAGTCATGCACTTTGTTGTCATGTCAGTTCGGTGTCCTTTAAACTGGAAGAGTTTCTTTGTATTTCTTGACCTTCACATTTTTGAAGATTACAGGCTGGTTATTTTGTATGAAGTCCTTCAATTTGTGCTTATCTGGTATTTCCTTAAGATGAGATTCAGGTTATGCATTATTAGCAGGAAGATACAGAAAGAACATTGTGTCCCTCTAAGGACAGATGGCCCCCAACTTGCCATGGTTTGACTTGGACAAAGTCTGAAGTTTTGGAGGTCAGTGCCATTGCCAGATTCCTGTGCCTGGTGGGCTTGTCAGTGCTCCAGTGGGAAAGGAAGACAGAGAGCCAGGAGTGGGTAGCATGATCTGAGGATCCCTTGGGTTGCATAGGGAGAAATATTCTCCTTCTTGGAGTACATTTGGGAGTGGCAGAACAGCTGTCCAGGGACAAAAGACCCAGCAGGTTACATTGAGATAACCTGTTCCCTAGCGTAGAAAGAAAGACACTAGCTGAGGGCAGCAAACCTTGGTGCCAGATTTTTGCTACACTTTACCATAAACTCCAAACCACTGCATGGTCGCAAAACCAATTTCTGGGACAAACCAGAAAATGGCAAAGGCATGGCAAGACCCCCCCCCCCCCCCACCAAGAGGACCAGCCCAGGTCCACGTTGGGCAGATCTCCAAAATTTGGAGCTCTGAAACCCAGCTATGTGCCTAAGAAAAAACAAAGGAGTTAACTTTGCCACTTGACAGGCAGACAACTTTGATGTAAGCAGGGTAAAGGCAGGGATCTGGAGGAAGCTGGGGACACAAGAAGGGTGATTGCTCCTCTGTGAGAGTTTCCTGAAGAGAAGTGGGTGTGAACTCCCTCCTCTGGGAAAGAGAGAGTGAGGTGATGCCATTCCCATCCCCCATCAGCACTGACCAATTTTACTGAGCAAAACAGTGCTACCTAGGGGAAGCTGAATCCACTTACACCAAACTCCACCCCACAGCACCCTGCAAAGGCATCTTCACTAGGGCAAGTCCACCTAAGAATCAGAGCAACAGGACCTCCCCAAAAAGACCAGCACAAAACCCTCCCACACCAAGTCTACTGACCATAGAGTGCTACGAAGTTTCAGATCCTTCTGAAATAGGATCTAGCTTCCTTTTATTTTTTTATTTTTTTAAATTTATTATTTACTTGTTTATTTGTTTGTTTGTTTGTTTGTTTGTTTGTTTACATCTAGCTTCTTTTAACAAGCAGACCAAAACACACTTAGGATCTAGCTTCCTTTCTTTCTTTTTTTTTTTTTTTTTTTCTTTTTTGACCCTTCTTAATAGTCATTACTGCCAGGAGCAGGAATGCAACAGGCTTTCCTAACAATCACACCCAAGAATAACAATGACCCAGACAAAATGACAAGTGGAGGAATTCACTCCAAAAGAAAGAACATCAAGAAGTCATGGCCAGGGATTTAATCAGTACAGATACAAGTAAGATTTCTGAACCAGAATTTAAAACAATAATCAAAAGAATACTTGCTAGGCTTGAGGAAAGCATAGAAGACCCTAGATAATCCCTTACTGCAGAGATTTAAGAGAACTAAAAACTAGTAAAGCTGAAATAAAAAATGCTATAACCAATATGCAAAAGTGACTGGATGCATTGACAATGAGGATGGATGAACAGAGGAATGAATCAGTGATACAGAAGATAAAATTATGGAAAATAATAAAGCTGAAAAAAGAGAAATAAAGGTACTGGATCACATATGTAGACTTAAGGAACTCAGTGACTCCTTAAAGCATAATAACATTCATATCATAGGAGTCCCAGAAGTAGAGAAAGAAAAAGGAGCAGCAGGTTTATTTGACCAAATGATAGCTGAAAATTCCCTAATCTGGGGAAGGAAACCGACATCGAAATCCAAGAAGCACAGAGAATTCCCATTAAATTCAACAAAAGCCAACCATCACCAAGACATGTCATAGTCAAATTCACAAAATACACAGTCAAGGAAATCCTGTACAAATTCAGAATCCTGAAAGCAGTAAGAGGAAAATGTCCTAAACCTACAAGGGAAGACAGATCAGGTTCACAGTAGATCTGTCCACAGAAACTTGGCAGGCCAGAAATAAGTGGCATGATATATTCAATGTGCTGAGAGGGAAAAATATGCAGCCAAGAATACTTTATCCAGCAAGGCTCTCATTCAGAATAGAAGGAGAGATAGAGTTCCCCGAAAAAAAAAAAAAAAAAAGCTAAAGGAGTTCATACCACTAAACAAGCCCTGCAAGAAATATTAAAGGGGACTCTTGGGGGCTCCTGGTTGGCTCAGTCGGTTAAGCATCTGCCTTTGGTTCAGGTCATGATCCCAGGGTCCTGGGATCAAGCCCCACATCGGGTTCCCTGCTCAGTGGGGAGCCTGCTTCTCCCTCTTTCTCTGCTTGCTGCTCTGCCTACTTGTGTTCTCTCTCTCTGTCAAATAAATAGATGAAATCTTTTTAAAAAAAGGGGGGGGACTTTTTGAGTGAGAAAAAGAAGACCAAGATCCACAAAGACTAGAAAGGAACTGAAAATATCACCAGAAACACCAACTTTACAGTAACACAATGGCCCTGAATTCATATCTTTCAATAATCACTCTGAATGTAAATGTACTAAATACTCCAATCAAAAGACATAGGGTAGCAGAATGGATTAAAAAAAAAAAGACCCATCTACATGCTGCCTACAAGAGATTCATTTAAGGCCTAAAGATATCTGCAAATTGAAAGTGAAGGGATGGAGGACCATCTATCATGTTAATGGAATGCAAAAGAAAGCGGGAGTAGCCATACTTATATCACACAAACTAGATTTTAAACCAGAAACTAGGGATGCCAGGGTGGCTCAGTTGGTTGAGCGTCTGCCTTTGGCTCAGGTCATGATCCCAGGGTCCTGGGATCGAGTCCTGCATAGGGATCCTTGCTCAGCAGGGAGCCTGCTTCTCCCTCTGCCTGCCCCCCCCCCCCTTTATTCACTCTCTCTCTCTGAAACGTAAATATATAAAATCTTTAAAAAATAAAAATAAGCAAAAATAAACCAAAGACTATAACGAGAGATGAAGAAGGGCATTATATGTTAATTAAGGGGTCTACCCATCAAGAAGATCTAACAATTGTAAATATTTATGGTCCCAACTTGGGAGCACCCTAAAATATAAATCAATTAATAACAAACATAAAGAAACTCACTGATAATAACACAACAATAGTAGGGGACTTTAACACCCCTCTTACAGCAATGGACAGCTCAACTAAGCAGAAAATCAACAAGGAAACAATGGCTTTTATTGACACACCAGACCAGATGGACTTAACAAATATATTCAGAACATTTCATCCTAAAGCAGAGCAATACACATTCTTTTCGAATGCACATGGAACATTCTCCAGAGTAGATCATATACTGGGTCACAAATCTGCCCTCAACAAGCACAAAAAGATTGAGATCATACCATGCATATTTTCAGACCACAATGCTATGAAGCTTGAAGTCAACCACAAGAAAAAAAATTGGGAAGACCACAAATATATGGAGATTAAAGAACATCTTACTAAAGAATGATTGGGTTAACCAGGAAATTAAAGAAGAAATAAAAAAATACATGGAAACAAATGAAAATGAAAACACAACAGTTCAAAATCTTTGGGATATGCAAAAGCAGTCCTAAAAGGGAAGTATATTTCAATACAGGCCTACCCCAAGAAGCATGAAAAGTCTCAAATATACAACCTAAACTTACACCTTAAGGAGCTAGAAAAGGAAGAGCAAATGAAGTCTAAAGCCAGCAGAAGAAGGGAAATAATAAAGATTAGAGCAGAAATAAATGATATAGAAACAAACAGTAGAACAGATCAATGAAACTAAGAGCTGGTTCTTTGAAAAAATTAATAAAATTGATAAACCCCCTAGCCAGACTTATCAAAAAGAGAGGAGAAAGGACCCAAATAAATAAAACCACGAATGAAAGAAGAGAGATCACAATCAATACCACAGAAATAGAAACAATTTTAAGATAATACTATGAAAAATTATATGCCCCCATACTGGGCAATCTGGAAGAAATGGACAAATTCTTAGAAGCATACAAACTACCAAAACTGAAACAGGAAGAAATAGAAAATTTGGACAGACCCAAAACCAGCAAAGAAATTGAATTAGTAATCAAAAATCTCCCAACAAACAAAAGTCGAGTTAATACCTTTCTTCTCAAACTATTCCAAAAAAATAGAATCGGAAAGAAAGTTTCCAAACTCATCCTACAAGGCCAGCATTACCTTGATCCCAAAAGCAGACAAAGACCCCACCAAAAAGGAGAATTACAGACCAAAACTACTGATGAACATGGATGGGAAAATTCTCAACAAGATATTAGCTACTCAAATCGAACAGCACATTAAAAGGATTATTCACGGGCCCCTGGGTGGCTCAGTCGTTAAGCATCTGCCTTCCACTTAGGTCATGATCCCAGCGTCCTGGATTGAGCCCCGCATAGGGCTCCCTGTTCAGTGGGAAGTCTGCTTCTCCCTCTCCCACTCCCCCTGCTTGTATTCCCTCTCTCACTGTCTCTCTGTCAAATAAATAAATAAAATCTTTAAAAAAAAAAAAAAAGGATTATTCACCATGATCAAGTGAGATTTATTCCTGGGTTATCAAAAAGTTAAAATAGAACTACTCTATGATCCAGCAATTGCACTACCAGGTACTTAACCAAAAGATAAACAGTACAGATTCAAAGAGTACATGCACCCTGATGTTAATAGCAGCATTATCAACAAAAGCTAAACTATGGACAGAATCCAAGAGTCCATCAACTGATGAATGGATAAGAAGATGTGGTATATATGTGTGTATATATACAAGGGAATATTACTCAGCCATCAAAAAGAATGAAATCTTGCTAAGACGTGGATAGAGCTAGAGTGTATTTTGCTAAGCTAAATAAGTCAGTCAGAGAAACACAAATACCATATGATTTCACTCATAGGTGGAATTTAAGAAATGAAACAGATGAACATATGCTATGGGAAAAAAGAGAGAGAGAGAAAGAATCAAACCATAAGAGACTCTTAACAACAGAGAACAAACTGAGAGTTGATGGAGGGAGGTGGGTTGGGGATGAGCTAGATGGGTGATGGATATTAAGGAGAGTACTATGTTGAGCACTGGGTGTTATATGTAAGTGATGAATCACTAAATTCTACTCCTGAAACCAATGTTACACTATACGTTAACTAACTAGATTTTAAATAAAATTTGGAGGATAAATAAATAAATAAATAAATAAATAATAAAAAAAATAAAATGTATCACAGTTTTACCTCTCAGGCTGAGACTGCCCCTAACCCCCCTAACCCAGATAGGATTAAAAACATCCTAACAGAAAACTATCCTTGAACACCAGAAAGCCATATCATGTTTTCAGAATTATTTTATCATGAACAAAAGATGTAAGGGAAATACATAGATGTAATCCAAAACAATGGCTCAATTAAAATGCTCAGAAATTAGTCTATCTCAAAATAATGCATTTTGACTTAGTCAACATTTGTGAACTCTCTCTGGATTCACCATGTGCCCCACATATTTCTTTAGTTTTGTACATCCACCGCAATGTAGTGACAGCCTTAAATCTCTGTGGTTGGCAGCAATCTCTTCGACCTGGGCCACAGCAACTTCTTCCTAGAGACATCTCCAAAGGCAAGGGAACCCAGGGCAAAAATCAACTATTGGGACTTCATCAAGATAAAAAGCTTTTGCACAGCAAAGGAAACAATCAACAAAACCAAAAGACAACAGACAGAATGGGAGAAGATATTTGCAAATGACAAATCAGATAAAGGGCTAGTATCTATAAAGAAGTTACCAAACTCAACACCCAAAGAACAAATAATCCAATCAAGGAATGGGCAGAAGACATGAGCAGATATTCCTGCAAAGATGACATCCAAATGGCCAACAGACACATGAAAAAGTGCTCAACATCACTCGGCATCAGGGAAATAAAAATCAAAACCTCAATGAGATACCACCTCACACCAGTCAGAATGGCTAAAATTAACAAGTCAGGAAATGACAGATGTTTCCTGGCGAGGATGTGGAGAAAGGGGAACCCTCCTATACTGTTGGTGGGAAAGCAAGCTGGTGCAACCACTCTGGAAAACAGTATGGAGGTTCCTCAAAAAGTTGAAAATAGAGCTACCCTATGACCCAGCAATTGCACTACTGGGTATTTACCCCAAATATACAAATGTAGGGATCTGAAGGGGCATGCGCCCCCAGTGTTTATAGCAGCAATGTCCACAATAGCCAAACTATGGAAAGAGCTTAGATGTCCATCAACAGATGAATGGATAAAGAAGATATGGTATGTGTGTGTGTGTGTGTGTGTGTGTATAATGGAATACTATGCAGCTATCAAAAAAATGAAATCTTGCCATTTGCAACAACATGAATGGAACTAGAGGGTATTATGCTAAGTGAAATAAGTCAATCAGAGAAAGACAATTATCATATGATCTCGCTGATATGAGGAATTTGAGAAACAAGACAGAGGATCATAGGGAAAGGGAGGGGAAAATGAAATAAGATGAAACCAGAGAGGGAGACAAACCACAAGAGACTCTTAATCTCAGGAAACAAACTGAGGGTTGCTGGAGTGCAGGGGGGTGGGAGGGATGGGGTGGCTGGGTGTTGGACATTGGGGGGGGTATGTGCTATGGTGAGCGCTGTGAATTATGTAAGATTGATGAATCACAGACCTGTACCCCTGAAACAAATAATACATTATATGTTAATAAAGATAAAAAAATTTAAAAAACTTTGTCTGTGGTTGGTTGAAGTGTGGAGAAACTTAGCTTCCATCATTCAGTTGGTTTTTATTCTTCAGCATCATAGGTGGGCAACTTGGGGGCCACACCTCTTGGTCAATTGAACTCATGTTGGATTGTTTCTCCTTCAAGTTCAAGGATCAAAATTACATGTCTTTAGAAAAAGATATTTGCTGACTTTAAATGTCAATGATCTTTGAATATGTTAAGTATTTTAAGAGGGTTGTGTTTTGTAACATCCATAATTTGTGTTTCTGTGTGATGAGTAATGTCTTCCATTACATTCTTTTTTTTTTCTTTTTTAAAGATTTTATTTATTTATTTGAGAGAGAATGAGACAGAGAGAGAGAGCATGAGAGGGAGGAGGGTCAGAGGGAGAAGCAGACTCCCTGCAGAGCAGGGAGCCCGATGCGGGACTCGATCCCGGGACTCCAGGATCATGACCTGAGCCGAAGGCAGTCGCTTAACCGACTGAGCCACCCAGGCGCCCCTCTTCCATTACATTCTTAACTCATCAACTTGGAAGGCATAGGGAAAGAATCAAGCCTCTGTATGGTTTGATGTCCTAGAGTTTCATTTCTATAAGTCCAGAAGAAAATTTAAAAGATAATGAAGAAAAGAAAGAAATCACTGTTGACAATCCATTTTACCTAGCAGTCCAACATTGTTCATCAGCATAATAAAATGTGCCAATACTTACCACCGCTCTAAAGTATGCACTAATAGTAAATACAGAATACAACATAATATGGTCAATGATGAAATAGGAATTTATGGCTCCTGGGGAAAGAAAAATGACAGAATACCTCACAAAGTGCCAAGTTAGCTCCAGATAAAACTGAGAGCTTTTGTCCTTTGATAAGCATCAGATGAAAAGAGAATTGATTTTGTTGTTGTTGTTATTGTTGTTGTTGTTGTTATAAAATAACTTTGTGCGACCAAGAAACAGGAACAAATTTCCAGGATATACTCTTTAGCTCCCATATTTTCCAGCTTCATTTTTTTGTACCAGGTCTGGTGATGCTTAAAATAATGGTTTTATATGGAGGATAGAGCCAAGTATGGTACATGCTAAATATTGATCTAAAGCATCAACCAGAACACATTCTCTCCTCCATTCCTTAAAGCAAAAAGTAAAGAAAAACATTCAAAGTCAGTTCTCCACTGTGGCTTTCTGTAATACCTGGATTCTCTGCATTTTCCTCAACTAAGCATTCACTCTTATCTAAAGCAACCACAATTTCAAGGTTGCTTCTCAGTGACTGAGGACAAGGTCATAAGCTCCCACTTCCCTTCCTGTTTGCCTTGGCAACTTAGGCTCCTGTGAAAAAATCATGTAGATGACCTAACCACAGCTGCTCTCTATGTAAGCACTGAAGTTTGATAGCAAGGTTCTTTCACAGTCTCTGTTGGAACTTGATATACAAACGTTAGTCTCACAGCTTCCTTTCTTCTTAACAATCTTTAAATGCAATTTTGAACTTCGGGAATACTGTGGTGTGGAGCTCCTTTCATAAATCACATGAGCAGCATGATAATTTCACACATTCTCTTTTGTGTGTTCTTCGGGTGCAAGTGAGGTAGATTGCATCTGTGCCCACTTAGCTTTAACTTACTAAGTTTTTAGTTGGTTTTTCTTGTACATGTAATTTTGGAACTCCTTATCTGTTATGTCTCCTGATCTTAATATGGTTCAAAATGCTAGACAGACATCATTATTAGTCCAGTTGGAGTCTGTGTACTTTGGTAGTTTCGACATCCAAATTTACAATCATTGATAAAGAGACAGAACTGCTCCAACACCACACCCGGCCATGGTAGAACTCCTTCCTAATGCGAACGTTTCATCACCTCTACCTTACTCGCCCCAGAATGAAGATGATGTCTTGAACCATGGGAAGTAATAGCAAACCAGAATAATCGCTTATTTTTATCGAGCACTGGGTGTGTGTCAGGTACTCTGCTAACCATCACATACATTTTCCTTGATAATCCTCACAGTAAACATAGGGGATAGATACTCAGTAAGTTCTTGCTCAGTTAGATGGTGCCAGTGATAATCTGTCCGTCTCAAAAATGTTGTATGCTCAGAGGGCACTGGGCTTCAGGCTTTTCTAATGAAATGATGCCCCTACCCTCAGAAGGATGCCGCAAAGCATTGTCAAAGACAAAACCTCAAATATTTATAGAGAAAGGTGCCCCCAAAGAGTTTAAATACAGTCCTCTGGAAAGAGAGGAGTAAGAAAACCACCTTGGAATATCCCTCCCAGAAGAGCAAGCATGAATGCCCTTGAATCACATGGAGGGGCTTCTCTTCATATCCTGGAGGTCCCCACTCAGAAGGATGCAGAAGGTTCCCTGGAAGGAAGGAAGGAAGGAAGGTGGTCCCCCACCTTAGAATGTGCCTCAATTCTATAGAAAAGGTGAGGATTCAGAAACTGTGGTTGGACAGTTTGGCAGCAAAACAAATACCTGACCTCCGTCTGGGGGTTTTCAAGGAAGGTCGGTGAGTGGGTGCCTGGTTCCATGGTGTGGCATACAACCTCTTCTCTCCTGGCTGCTTGGCCTGCGGGGGGTCCTGGAGTATGTGTGTGACAGCGAAGATGCCGAGCCCAGGGACCTGCCGCATCAGGAGCCGGCACACAGAGCTGAGCTAGCGCGGAGAAAGAGGAACTGTTCTCCTTCAGAGACCTGGTCCCCACAGGCGTAGGTCAGGGGAATTCTGCCACTGGGACCAGCCTCAGCTGGAGTGGGAGGGCGCACACCATCAGGGTACCGCATGGCAGGAGAACTCCAAACCCAAGTTCTCTCTCTCTCCTCGAATGCTGAAGACAAAGTCACCCCTTCTGGGTCAGTTCCCTGAGGATTCTGGATATGGCGGGGCCTTCTGAAAATACGGTATGTGGGTCCCTGGGCCCCACGTGGCATCAGAGCTGGTGACTGTGTTTGCCAGGGCAAGTGAGTGTCAGGGAATACAAAAGCTTCACTTAGTACTACAAAATTCTGCAGAAACACACCCCATGACTCAGAAAGTTGAAGGGAATTGTTGGACAGGAATCAAAGAAATCTTCTTGAAGGGACCTAAAAAGGGAAGATCATGACATGACAGAAGACTAGAAAGGAGTGTGAAATCAGGGCATCCCACTCTTCAGGGAAGACCCTGAGAGAGAGGTGACAAGACTCGGTCATGGAGAAATTAATAAATCAGGACAATAAGTCATGTATTTTGATTTCTCCAGTCCATAAGCAAGGTGACCTCTTGTAAACATGAAGAATACAACAACTAATATCAATGTTATATGTCAGTTATACTTTAATAAAAAAATTTAAAAAGGGAAAAAAGATTAAAATATAACCTATTGATATCTAACTCCACAGTAATGAATACTTGTTCCAGAAGAGCTAATCCTCTGCTTCAATATTGAAAAATTCCAATAATCCAATTGTATTTAAACTTCAAGAAAGACATGCACTTCATTCAACAGAGTCAGGGGTTTTAGGAGGGATCCCGAAGGAAAGTCTTGAGCAATAGGGCTTTGTTGGGAGAGCTTAGTGGAGGCTATCTGCCACTCATTTTACCTCAAAAGAACTGGACGTCACTTCTATTCCTACAGGAGAGAGCCAGGTCTCCAAGAAGGGAACCTGGACTCCAGAAAGGCTCCCAGCACCACTAAATTCAACCCCAAATTCTAGGTGTCTGTGAATTCGTCCACTACTTAAGTATAGCTCTGCGCCCTCATTAGTTTTTCAGAGAGATATGTAACCAGAAAAAAAAAAAGTTCACAGAGACCACCCGAAAGATTTTCCCTTAGAACCCTCTATATTTTTTTGCCTCTATTTATTTACAAAATGGATATAGGCTTTAGCTTTTAAATTACACTGTTTATTGTATTCTATTTTTTTTTGAAATATCAACAACAACTAAAGGTGTGGAAAAGAATTTTTAATATAAAAATTAAGGCTATTCTCAGGGCTATGAAGAAAGGTGCCAGTTAAAAAAAAAAAAAGGATTAGGAAATAATAACGAAACCAGTATGCGTTATCACTTCAGGTAAAAATATCTTATGAGTAATATAATCATTGTCTCTGGTTATTGGGTATGAGAAGATAAGTGCACCCAGC